>NW_021820292.1:0-91770 GCF_901001135.1 Rhinatrema bivittatum | reverse complement strand
AACATGGAAATCTCACAAGGGGAATTATTGAAAGGGATTCAAGCCTCTCCTATTACAAAAGGGATTAAAGCTGGGTGTGGCAGCAATATTAGTGCCCCCGGATGCCATGAGCAGTGGCTATGCCCCCAGGTCTTCAAAGAAATCAGCGTATAAGACCTTGGGCCAGGCAGCTGCACTCCTGCGTTACAAGCAAAGAAAATATCACTATGAAAAAAATGATTTAATTAGACTCCTGCGTTACAAGCAAAGAAAAATCACTATGAAAAAAAATGATTTAATTATACACTTCAATGACCTATTGCAGTCCAGATTAAACAGAGTAATTGAACAGACAGTACAGATTTGGAAAAAATGGTTTCTCTTGGTCTTCGATGTTCAGTTGCAGAGGGACTGCATGCTTAAGGAGTAGTTTCTCTTTGAATTCAGTTACAAAAAATCTGCATACTTTGAGAGTATTTTCCCCCACAAAGTGAATGCAGAGCCTTATGTTAAAACTGTACTGAATTTGAACAATTACTGTGTAAATTACATGTGAAATGTCACTTCTTGCAAAATTAATTTGGCTCACATTTAAAATGACTCCATTTCTCTGAGATTTAAGTTTATAAGCAATTGCTTGAATTGCCAGCGCACAGATTCTTATTGTAATTTTCCCTACAGGAGAAAGATAGAATCTGTCTGCAAGAAATCAGCAAGTCCTTGCCAGCCATTGTTTGGTTGATGTTATCTAATTGTTAAACAATGCTATCTTTCAGTTCCTATTGACTGAAGGATTAACTCCTTGGGTGCAGTTCTTTTCTTTTGAGAAACACTGCTCCTCCCCCCCTTTTCTGTCTTTCTGTTAACTCTTGCTTGCCACTCATGGGGGAGGGAGGGAGAACTTTTGAAAAGAAAAAAAAACTGGACTTAGTCCTGCAGTTTCTCTCTCTAGTTTCTATATGTTATAACTCAGCATTCCTGTATAGCCCTTCCTCGTCTCACTCTCTTTCTGTTAATCTTTTAATACTTTCAAACTTTAGCATGCAGCAGACAGAGCTGAGCGAACAGCGTGTTTAATTTCCTATTCTAATAATTATTGAAGAAACTATTCTGATATTCCACATTGAAAGTAAGCTCAGAGTATTATTGATTGCAACCTGGAACAATAGTTGCAATCTATAAAGTAATGATGGGTCTCCACTAGGAGGCGCTATGTTATTCTACCAGTTATATTATTTATTGTTTTAATAATTCTGTTGTATAATAGTTTTTTTTTTTCAGGCCTACAGACCTTCTGTATTAAAGAAACTTCAGTTTTATTTTCTTTTTCACAAAATTTTATACAGAATTCTGAACCTTAAAATTTTTACTGATAGAGGTTGCTACATCTAAAGCAATCCCTCCCAAGCCTTTTCTTGCAAATCCAAATTGATTTTATTAAATTGAATAATAGAATTGATTTCTCCAAGGTTAAAAAAGTAAAAGCTCACTTTAATCCTTACCTTAGTAATTTTTTGCTGTATGCCAGTTTTTGATATTTTCCAGATTTACAGCCTTCCTGCCATGAGAGATGTGAAGATGAACACTTTGCAGTTTATTTTAACATTTTTCTAACGCCTTTTGACTTTTGACTTTTGATCCTTGATCTAATTTTGTTTTTGATAACTTTTTTATAAGATTTTTAGCTCAAATTATGTGTTATCTGTTGCTGTCTTGATGCAAGAAGACTATGAATGAACATTGCAGGATGGATGAATGTGTCAGTTTTGTGTAAATTAATATTTGCAGGATGAATGAATATATGTCAGTCTTGTGTAACATATGTTTAATGTAATGTCTAATATACTTGTCATTTGATTCAGCTTACTACAAATGACTTTTCCTTTAAACGATTAATTTACATTTATGCTAATTTACTGAATGAAAATTGATCACTGCATAAAAACTTTCTTGATAATGGGGTTACCCTCTGTTCTGAAAACTGATAATGGCTCTATTTACTGCAGCCATTCCTTTGCATGAATTTTGTCAATAATTGAACATTAAATACTTTTGGCATCCCCTACAACACCACAGGGCAAGCCATTGTGGAGAGAGCCAATCATACCCTTAAGAGCTCTTGACAAAACAAAAAGGAGGGATTGCCCCTGGATTTTCCCCTAAGCAGGACTGGCTGAAGTATTGTTTACTTTAAATCATCTAAACATATCAAATTTAAGACCACAGCCATGAGTAATCATTATGGGACTAGGGTTAGTCACCCACAGCCATCAGTTTTGTATAGAATATTTAATGTCTGGTACGGTCCCGTCCCTTAAAATGGGGACGAGGATATGTTTCTCTGCTTGCTTCCACAGGTATCAAGCCGTGGAAAGATGGAAAGGTGTCCAGGTCTACAGGACCCGATCCCCAACTTCTCCATGAGCCTCCACAGCCCTCAGAAGGACAGAGACCGGACTCCTTGCAAAAAGCAGCACCACATGACCTGGGACAGATCAAGGCCCTATCCAACCAATCTGCACAACTCTTAGAACAGCAAGGCCTTGAGAAAACTCCAGAGAACTTATTAGCCCTTTTCTTGCCTGAATGCCAACTCATTAACAATTGTGTTCTGCATCCTCCTCCTTTGCCTTATTTCTCCAGCTATGGCGATTTCAGAACAAGGACTCTGACAGGACAACATGTACATCCTCGATGCACAGAACTTTTCACACCTGTTGAATCGAACAGACTGTTGGATCAGCGCACACATGCCAACCCAAGCCTGCGGAGAACTACTGATGCATGCTGTACCATTTAACCTTACAGTATGGACTAATTATCCTTTACAGAGAGGTGTTTTCATTAACTCTCCAGTTAATAATACCATACTACACATTGGTAGCCGTATTCAAGAGACTGCCGCTCTTTGTTGGGACTATGATACAGGGGATGGGAAGGGGATTCAGGTGGGAAATATCCATATTGTAACTGAACCTTTGTATTAATCACTGAACACTTACATAATTATACCACATATATGTGCAATTGGCAGATTTCAGGATGTGCAGTGGGAGACCCAAGCAGGTGCAGAGAGTATAGAGGGGATGAAGGATTTTCCCAAAGCAAGGCTCCATAACAAAAGGGAGGTGATAAATAATCCCATAGATATGTATACAGAAACTCAGATAGCTAGAAGCCTGTTTCCCCCAATGGGGACAGCTATGAATTACAGAGACTTACACATCCTAGCTAACTGGACGACTGCCCTATTTAATCAGACAGTCCATGCATTAAAACTACTCACAACAGAAGTTTCTCAGATTAGAGAAGTAGCATTACAGAACAGCTATGCCTTAGAAACCATTTTAGCTTTTAAGGGTGGTGTTTGTGCATTAATTGGATCTCATTGCTGTGTGTACATATCAGACTATAAAGCAAACCTCACACATACCATAGAGCAGATAGAAACCATGGTTGCTGATGCACCACTTTCAGACAGAATACCAATTTCTCCATGGGACTGGCTATGGTCCTGGCTCCCTGATATTTCTGGTCTCAAAAGGGTGATTTCTATTATTATTACTGTAATTGTCTTAATTATTTGCCTGTGCTGCTGTATTCAGTGCATACCCAACCTCATATCCATATTGAAACCTTGCTCTCAGCCCGAATACAAAGATGTCTTGTAAGATGCCTAATAGGGAATCCTGAGCTCTGCAGCCGTTGGCACACCACGCTGCACCAGCTCTGGGTGATATGGAGATTCAGGAGCTCATCGGCAGCTGGCACACCATGCCGAATCAGCTTTCTTCCCTCCATATCCCCCTTTTCCTATTTCCAGCCCATACCAAGACATAACAGAATTCCGTAGGGGTCTAAAGCTTTATTGAGCTGCCTAAACAAAAACAGAAAGGGTGAGATGTGGGAATATGCGCTTTGCCAGCAAGCCATTTCATCAGGGTTTAAACACTAACTTCCCTTCTCCCTGACCTTTGCCTGAATAAAAGCATCACTTGTGCTTAAGCCTCTTTGCCTAGGAAAGGATACCTGACTATCATGTATTTCTCTGGCTTGTGCTTGGCCCTGAATTCCTGGGGGAGGGGCTAGGTGTTCCCTAGTCAGAGGCAGGACAAAGTCAGGAGGTATAGATTTCAGCAGCCAATGAAATGATCCGTGCACACCCTCTGAGCCAAAGCCAATAATGTAGAGACATGTCTGTTGCTATGGGGAAAGTAGCCAATCATGTGATGACACATCATCTGCCTTTGTATGAATGTACAATAAAGGAGGACTCTGAGGTGTGCTCAGGTCTCTTTTACCTGCCTGCCATGAAAGCTGCCTGATGCATCTTCATTACTGCTACAGCCTCTGACTCCGCTTCAGCCCACTGCCTGCCTCTGACTCCGGTTTGCCTCTGACTCCGCTTCAGCCCGCTGCCTGCCTCTGACTCCGGTTTGCTTCCGACTCCGCTTCAGCCTGCTGCCTGCCTCTGACCCCGGTTTGCCTCTGACTCCGCTTCAGCCTGCTGCCTGCCTCTGACCCCGGTTTGCCTCTGACTCCGCTTCAGCCTGCAGCCTGCCTCCGACTCCGGTTCGCTTCTGACTCCGCTTCAGCCTGCAGCCTGCCTCCGACTCCGGTTTGCTTCTGACTCCGCTTCAGCCCACTGCTTGCCTCTGACTCCGGTTTGCTACAGACGCCGCAGCCGCCCGCTGTCCTGCCTTCAGCCGTCCCTCGGCTCTGCGCAGCCGGTCCCCAGCCTTCCGGGTACCTTGGACTTCCTTTTCACTCTGCCTGCTCCAGTCCTGGCCTACGCCCCACCACAGCCTTCTGGACAGTCTGTAATCAGCTCCCAGTCCCAAGGACCCGGGACCCTACGGGCTCCTCCCGGGGGGTCCCTGGTTCCTGGGTGAACCCTTCTGGCTTGTGGCTACGCCTCCCGGCCTACCCTGTCTCCCTAGGTAGGACGGCTCAAGGGTCCACTATCCTCTCCAGCAGCATCAAACCGCAACAACCATTGTATTCTAAAGAAGTGGCTGAAAGGGTGAGGGAGAAAAGGTCACCGTTCATAACCTACAAGAGATCACAGAAAGAGGAAGACAGGGGACAGTATCTAGGAAAGCTAAGAGAAGCTGGTGCCGGAGGAGGGCCCACCTTCGGTCCCTCCTCCGGCACCAGTACCCAGTTCGGCATCAGTGACTCAGTTACCCACACCGACCCGCTATGCCGGGGATATCAGACATGCCGTGGCTTTTTGAATCAATGCTACGTGCGCTTTGCCCTTCTGCCTGCGCATTTTCCCTCAGACGCAGTTAAAGTGGCATATATATATTCTCATTACTGGATGGTAAAGCACTTGACTGGGCTTCTCCCATGTGGGAGCATCCGGACCCCTTGTTACAGAATCTACAGGAATTCGTCCTCAACTTTCGTCTCGCTTTTGATGATCCTGCACGCCAGACCACCGCGGCCTCGGAGCTCTTGCACCTCAGGCAAGGGACACGCTCGGTGGCAGATTACACTATAGACTTTCGCACACTGGCCATGGAAGTTGGCTGGCGGGATGATTGCCTTAGGCGATCTTCCTGGAGGGGCTTGCCAGCCGCATCAAGGATGAGTTAGCAGGCCGAGATCTCCCAGAGGACTTAAATGACATAATTGACATCGCCGGCAGGGTGGATCGCCGCTTTCAGCAGCGGGATAAGGAGACCCGTTCCTAACATAAACACCACAACTGTCGTCTGCTGCCACCAGAACCCCGGCACCCAAGGGACTTCCTGCCTCTGCCAACAGTGGAGAACCCATGCAGTTGGGCAGATCTCCACTAACTCCCGAGGAAAGGAAGGAGGAGGCGCCGCTCGCATGGCCTCTGTCTCTACTGCGGAGGCAAGGGTCACTTTCTCGCCAATTGCCCGGAACGTCCGGGGAAACGACCATGCCTAGGTTATACTGAGGAACTACACCTAGGCTTTAAAGGATCAGCTCCTCAATGCACTTTACCAGTGACTCTTAAATACCCCGGTGGGGAACTTCAGATCCGGGCTTTCATTGACTTCTGGTGCCGAGGGAAATTTAGTGAACCAACTGTCTCTTCCCACGCAGCAAAAGGTTCCTCCGCTGCGTATTTCCTTCCATCCAGGGCACGCTGCTCCCTGGAACCATTACCTGCTCCACGGCCCCCTGACCCTTCAGACAGGGCTGTTCCATTCGGAAGAAATCTCCCTGCTAGTTTTGGAACGAGCTGGCACCCCCTGGTCCTTGGACTTCTGTGGTTACGACGGCATTCACCCGTCATTCAATGGGATACCTTTCAACTAACCCAATGGAGACCCTTTTGTTTTGAGCATTGTTTACACCTTCCACATCCACCGAAAACCTTGCACCTCTGTTCGTCCCTCCTTCTGCCCGAGCCATATCGGGAGTTCGCCGACGTCTTCTCCAAGGAGATAGCTGAAATTCTTCCACAACACCGGCCTTTTGATTGCCCGATCGACTTGCTACCAGGCTCCCACGCCTCCCCGTGGCCGGGTGTATCCTTTGTCCTTGCCAGAGACTGCTGCCATGTCTCAGTATGTGACTGAGAACCTTGCCAAAGGCTTCATTCGCCCCTCTTGTTTCTCCCGCCAGAGCCGGCTTCTCGTTGTAGCCAAGAAGGACGGCTCCCTCCGTCCTTGTATAGACTATCGTGGCTTGAATGCCATCACCAAGCGGGATCGTTATCCGCTTCCCCTGATACCTGAACTTTTGGATCGCCTTCAGGGAGCACGCGTCTTCACCAAGCTAGACCTCCAAGTGGCCTATAACCTCGTCCGTATTCGCCCAGGGGATGAGTGGAAGACGGCCTTTAACACCAGGGATGGGCATTACGAGTACCTAGTAATGCCCTTTGGACTCTACAACGCCCCGGCCATTCTTCCAGAATCTCATGAACGAGGTCCTACGCGACATGCTCCACTCTCATGTTATTGTCCATCTTGATGACGTGCTTATCTTCTCCAGGAAGTTTTCCCCTGCCGAGGCAAATTACTCCATCAGCGGACAAAGAGTTGTTGGCAATCAAGCTCGCGTTGAAGAATGGAGACAATGGCTCGAGGGCGCAAGACACACACCACCGTATACGGACCACAAAAACTTAGAGTTTTTGTCCCAGGCCCAACGGTTAACCCCCACCCGCCAAGCTCGGTGGGCCATGTTCTTTAGCCGCTTTGACTTTTATCCTACAATACCGGCTGGCGGCCAGAAGAATCTCCGAGCTGATGCTCTCTCACGGACCTCCCTATCCGAAGAAGACCAAGAGCCTCCACAGTACATCCTAGGACCCTAGTAAGGTTCGCCTGTCCGCCCTGACGGTCCTCTCCCAGGGAAGGACCGTGGTTCCCCGACGAGATCGTCTAAAGACATTGCGCTGGGCCCATGACTCCCTCACTGGAGAGCACGCAGGACAAGAGAGAACATTGGAGGCTTCTTACCCGTTATTACTGGTGGCCCAACATTCGACAGGATGTTCGCGTCTATGTAAGTTCTTGCCCCACCTGTGCTCAACAAAATCCCAGTCCTGGACCCCCATGCGGTCTTCTACAGCCTCTGCCTGTTCCCACAGAGCCCTGGGACCCATCTCGCTACAGACTTTATGGTTGACTTGCCTCCGTCTCGCGGTCAGACGGTTATCTGGGTCACCGTCGACCGTTTCTCCAAGATGGTGCACCTTGTTCCATTGACTAAGTTACCCTCTGCAACCGAACTAGCTCTCCTCTTCGCCCAGCATATATTTCGGCTGCACGGTCTCCCGCAAGATATAGTTTCCGACCGTGGGCCACAATTCATCGCACGTTACTGGAGGGCTCTCTGTAAGTGCTTCAAAGTGCAACTCAGCTTTTCTACGGCTTTCCACCCGCAGAGTAATTGGCAGTCCGAAAGGATGAATCGATCCTGAAAAACCTACCTTCGAGCCTTCGCCAATGAGAGGCAAGACAACTGGTCCGAACTGCTGCCCTGGGCCGAGTTTGCCTATAACAACCAAGTTCATGCCGCCACCAGGCTTCTCCCCTTTCCAGCTAGTATACGGGAAACAGCTGAGACCTCCGCTTCCCCATCGCTACACCCAGTGCCTCTCCAAGCCGCCCAGCTAACGGCTCAACAGCTACAGACCCTGTGGCAGAAGACCCAGAACAAATTGTCCCGCTCAGCATCTGCCGCCAAACAGACGGCTGATCGCCATCAACGACCGGCTCCCACCTATCAGCCAGGAGACAGAGTTTGGCTCAGCACAAAAAACATTCGGCTCCGCCTCCCCTCACAGAGATTTGCACCCAGGTTCTGTGGCCCGTTCCGGATCGCCGAGAGAGTGGGCTCAGGTCTCATATCGGCTGAGGTCGCCGTCCTCTCTTCGAGTCCACAATGTTTTCCACGTGTCCCTGCTAAAACCCGTAGTTCTCTCTCGCTACCATCGAAGACCTCTGGACCCATCACCCACTTCCATCGATGATGATCCTACTTACCAGGTACGCGAGGTCCTAGATGTTCGATTCTACAACCGAAGGTGGGAATATCTTCTCGCATGGGAAGGTTGCGGCGACGAGGACAACACCTGGGAGCCCAGCCGTAATATCCTGGACAAATCCATATTGCAACAGTTCCACCGTGACCACCCGGAGAAACCCGGTCCTGTCAAGAGGGGCCATAAAGGGGGGATACTGTTGCGGTCCCGGACCGCTTCCCCTTCTGTTAGGGCTCAGGCCCGCCTACCTCCGCTTCAGTAGTCACTGCATTTCCGCCCGCTCTGGACCCCTGGGGCTTCTCTCACTCCACGTGGCGGCCACCATTACGGGCCTGCTTCCCTCTGGTCTCGCGCGCGCGCGTGCGTGCGAGGACGTCCGTCTTGAGCGCCCAGCTCCCGGAAGCCCGGCCCCGCCCTCGTGGCTGACGTCACGCCCGAGTCCCGATATAACCGGCGTTCAGACTCTCTCTCAACACCTTGCAACGAGGTTCACAACTTCTTAGTTGCTTCCAGTTGCGTTCCAGTTGATCTCCACGTTGCCTGCTTCTGACTCCGGTTTGCTTCTGACTCCGCTTCAGCCCGCTGCCTGCCTCTGACTCCAGTTTGCTTCTGACTCCGCTTTAGCTCGCTGCCAGCCTCTGACTCCGGTTTTGCCTCTGACTCCACTTCAGCCTTACACAGCCTGCCTCTGACTCCGGTTTGCCTCTGACTCCGCTTCAGCCTACAAGCCTGCCTCTGACTCCGGTTCGCTTCTGACTCCGCTTCAGCCTGCAGCCTGCTTCCGACTCCGGTTTGCTTCTGACTACTCCGCTTCAGCCTGCAGCCTGCTTCAGACTCCGGTTTGCTTCTGACCCTGCTTCAGCCCACTGCTTGCCTCTGACTCCGGTTTGCTACAGACGCCGCAGCCGCCCGCTGTCCTGCTTTCAGCCACCCTCGGCTCTGCGCAGCCGGTCCCCAGCCTTCCGGGTACCTTGGACTTCCTTTTCACTCTGCCTGCTCCAGTCCCGGCCTACGCCCCACCACAGCCTTCTGGACAGTCTGTAATCAGCTACCAGTCCCAGGGACCCGGGTCCTTACGGGCTCCTCCCGGGGTGTCACTGGTTCCTGGGTGAACCCTTCTGGCTTGTGGCTACGCCTCCCGGCCTACCCTGTCTCCCTAGGTAGGTCGGCCCAAGGGTCCACTATCCTCTCCTGCAGCATCAAACCGCAACAACCATTGTATTCTAAAGAAGTGGCTGAAAGGGTGAGGGAGAAAAGGTCACCGTTCATAACCTACAAGAGATCACAGAAAGAGGAAGACAGGGGATAGTATCTAGGAAAGCTAAGAGAAGCTGGGAAAGCAGTCAGGAGGAATGACCCTGCCAGTAAGGTCAGGCAGCAGGGAACAGGAGGTTGTAAGGCAGGCTCCCACCGTTTCCTGCAGCAGCTCAGGCAGAGATTCTGTGGCAAAACCTGACAACATCTGAAGCACATGGGCCAACATCTCCACTATTCATATCACAAAATCTGTATCTGTATAATTTACTATTTCTAATTGGGTGATGAAATGGGATCTTAAGTATCAGTACAGGAAGGAGATCTCAAGGTGGGGCAGAAGAAAAGAGGAGGCTGAGAGAATCAGGAAAGGAGGCAGGAGAGAATGAGGATTAGTAAGAGGGAGAGGGGGGGAAGGGGGAGACTCAGGAGTAATCTTAGGAAATATTTCTTACAGAGAGGGTGGTGGAGAGAGAGAGTGAGGATTAGTAGGAGGGAGAGGGTGGAAGGGGGAGACTCAGGAGTAATGTTAGGAAATATTTCTTTACAGAGAGGGAGGTGGGGAGAGAGAGAGTGAGGATTAGTAGGAGGGAGAGGGCGGAAGGGGGAGACTCAGGAGTAATGTTAGGAAATATTTCTTTATAGAGAGGGTGGTGGAGAGAGAGAGAGTGAGGATTAGTAGGAGGGAGAGGGTGGAAGGGGGAGAACTCAGGTAATCTTAGGAAATATTTCTTTACAGAGGGGTGGTGGAGAGAGAGAGTGAGGATAAGAGGAGGGAGAGGGTGGAAGGGGGAGACTCAGGAGTAATCTTAGGAAATATTTCTTTACAGAGAGGGTGGTGGAGAGAGAGAGTGAGGATTAGTAGGAGGGAGAGGGTGGAAGAAGGAGACTCAGGAGTAATCTTAGGAAATATTTCTTTACAGAGAGGGTGGTGGAGAGAGTGAGGATTAGTAGGAGGGAGAGGGTGGAAGGGGGGAGACTCAGGAGTAATCTTAGGAAATATTTCTTTACAGAGAGGGTGGTAGCGGAGAGAGAGAGTGAGGATTAGTAGCAGGGAGAGGGTGGAAGGGGGGAGACTCAGGAGTAATCTTAGGAAATATTTCTTTACAGAGAGGGTGGTAGCGGAGAGAGAGAGTGAGGATTAGTAGGAGGGAGAGGGTGGAAGGGGGAGACTCAGGAGTAATCTTAGGAATATTTCTTTACAGAGAGGGTGGTGGAGAGAGAGAGTGAGGATTAGTAGGAGGGAGAGGGTGGAAGGGGGAGGACTCAGGAGTAATCTTAGGAAATATTTCTTTACAGAGAGGGTGGTGGAGAGAGAGAGTGAGGATTAGTAGGAGGGAGAGGGTGGAAGGGGGGAGACTCAGGAGTAATCTTAGGAAATATTTCTTTACAGAGAGGGTGGTGGAGAGAGAGAGAGAGTGAGGATTAGTAGGAGGAGAGGGTGGAGGGGGGAGACTCAGGAGTAATCTTAGGAAATATTTCTTTCCAGAGAGGGTGGTGGAGAGAGAGAGAGTGAGGATTAGTAGGAGGGAGAGGGTGGAAGGGGGGAGACTCAGGAGTAATCTTAGGAAATATTTCTTTCCAGAGAGGGTGGTGGAGAGAGAGAGAGTGAGGATTAGTAGGAGGGAGAGGGTGGAAGGGGGGAGACTCAGGAGTAATCTTAGGAAATATTTCTTTACAGAGAGGGTGGTGGGGAGAGAGAGTGAGGATTAGTAGGAGGGAGAGGGTGGAAGAAGGAGACTCAGGAGTAATCTTAGGAAATATTTCTTTACAGAGAGGGTGGTGGAGAGAGTGAGGATTAGTAGGAGGGAGAGGGTGGAAGGGGGGAGACTCAGGAGTAATCTTAGGAAATATTCTTTACAGAGAGGGTGGTGGAGAGAGAGAGAGTGAGGATTAGTAGGAGGGAGAGGTATGCTTTCCAGTCTTTTGCCTCGAGTGTCACATGTATGATTTTTTACCCACCAGTGAGAGATTGTATGTGTGCACTCTGTGCAAAGAGCTCCTGGCTCTCGGGGAACGAGTCCGATCTCTGGAGGCTAGAGGAGCAGACTTGGAGGAGCTGATGAGACCTTCTGGGATATAGTAGCCAAGTCCCAAATCTAGTCTGGCAGCCCCAGTGCTGCCTTGGATCAGAAAGGTCTCCCAGTAGGAGAACATCACCCTGGTGTAGCAGGAAGTGATCCTGCAGCAAGGACCTGCTCGCCATGTGATTTATTGTCCTCTCGCATGGAGGACAAGTCTCCCAGGGCTACTGCCCAGGAGGGAAGGGTTAGGCCGGCCATCATAGTTGGTGATTCGATTATTAGAAATGTAGATACAGGGTGGCTGGTGGATGTGAAAACCGCCTGTAACTTGCCTACCTGGTGCGAAGGTGGCGGACCTCACGCATCACCTAGATAGGATTTTAGACAGTGCTGGGGAGGAGCCGGCTGTCGTGGTACATGTGGGCACCATTGACATAGGAAAATGTGGGAGGGAGGTTCTGGAAGCCAAATTTAGGCTCTTAGGTAGAAAGATTAAATCCAGAACCTCCAGGGTAGCATTCTCTGAAATGCTCCCTGTTCCACGCGCAGGTCCCCAGAGGCAGGCAGAGCTCCGGAGTCTCAATGCGTGGATGAGACGATGGTGCAAGGAAGAGGGATTCAGTTTTGTTAGGAACTGGGGAACCTTTTGGGGAAGGGGGAGTCTCTTCCGAAGGGATGGGCTCCACCTTAACCAGAGTGGAACCAAGCTGCTGGCGCTAACCTTTAAAAAGGAGATAGAGCAGCTTTAAACTAGAACAAAGGGGAAAGCCAACAGTCGCTCAGCAGCGCATGGTTCAGAGGAATGTATCCTTGAAGGATACTAATGAAACAGGAGAGTTAGGGCATCCCGACAGTGAGGTTCCAATAAATGCAAAACATAGTCCACGTGCCTAGAAGTAAAGAATCATCTGAACTAAAGATTTCCAAATTATCCCTAACAACTGAAAAGCAGGTTGTTAATACAA
The DNA here is from genome assembly GCF_901001135.1 of Rhinatrema bivittatum. NCBI lineage: Eukaryota > Metazoa > Chordata > Amphibia > Gymnophiona > Rhinatrematidae > Rhinatrema > Rhinatrema bivittatum. The sequence goes on along the minus strand of NW_021820292.1, from coordinate 79,072 downwards.
ACAAAAACCACACTTTGAAATGTCTGTATGCCAATGCCAGAAGTCTAAGAAGTAAGATGGGAGAGTTAGAGGGTATAGCAGCAAATGATGAGATTGACATAATTGGTTATCACAGAGACCTGGTGGAAGGAGGATAACCAATGGGACAGTGCTATATCAGGGTACAAATTATATCGCAATGATAGGGAGGATCAACTTGGTGGGGGTGAGGCACCTTATGTCTGGGAGGATATAGAGTCCAACAGGATAAAGATCATACAAGAGACTAAATGCTCAGTAGAATCTATATGGGTAGAAATCCCATGTGTGTTGGGTAAGAGTATAGTGATAGGAGTATACTACAGTCCACCTGGTCAAAATGGGCAGACAGATGATGAAAAGCTAAGAGAAATCAGGGAAGCAAACCAATTTGGCAGTGCAATAATAATGGGAGATTTCAATTACCTCAATATTGGCTGGGTAAAAGTAACATCAGGACTTGCTAGAGACATATAGGGGTAGATTTTAAGAGGCGCGCGAACAGCCTACTTTTGCTTGCGCATCAGACTCAAGCAAAAGTACGCTGGATTTTAGTAGATACGCGCGGAGCTGCGCGTATCCACTAAAATCCTGGATCGGCGCGCGCAAGGCTATCGATTTTGTATAGCCTGCGCGCGCCGAGCCGCGCTGCCTCCCCCCGTTCCCTCCAAGGCCGCTCCGAAATCGGAGCGGCCTCGGAGGGAACTTTCCTTTGCCCCTCCCCTCACCTTACCCTCCCTTCCCCTACCTAACCCACCCACCCGGCCCTGTCTACACCCCCCCCTTACCGTTGTCGGGGGATTTACGCCTCCCGGAGGGAGACGTAAATCCCCGCGCGCCAGCGGGCCTGCTGCGCGCCGGGCCGCGACCTGGGGGCGGGTACGGAGGGCGCGGCCACGCCCCCGGGCCGTAGCCACGCCCCGTACCCGCCCCCAAAACGCGGCCGACACGCCCCGACACGCCCCCCTCCGAAACCCCGGGACGTACGCGAGTCCCGGGGTCTGCGCGCGCCGGTAGGCCTATGTAAAATAGGCTTACCGGCGCGCAGGGCCCTGCTCGCCTAAATCCGCCCGGTTTTGGGCGGATTTAGGCGAGCAGGGCGCTGAAAATCCGCCCCAAAGTTCCTGGATATAATAAACGACTGCTTCATGGAGCAATTGGTTCAGGAACCAACAAAAGAGGGAGCTATTTTAGATTTAATTCTTAGTGGAACGCAGGATTTGGTGAGAGAAGATAACGGTGGTGGGGCCATCTTGGCAATAGTAATCATAACATGATCAAATTTAAAACTAATAACTGGAAGGGGGACAATAAGTAAATCTACAGCTCTAACACTACATTTTCAAAAGGGAAACTTTGATAAAATGAGGAAAATTGAAAAAACTGAAAGGTGCAGCTGCAAATTTTAAAAGTGTTCAACAGGCATGGACATTGTTTAAAAATACAATCCTAGATGCACAGTCCAGATGTATTCCACATATTAAGAAAGTTGGAAGGAAGGCAAAACGATTACCGTCATGGTTAAAAGGTGAGGTGAAAGAGGCTATTTTAGCCAAAAAAACATCCTTCAAAATTGGAAGAAGGATCCATCTGAAGAAAATAGGATAAAACATAAGCATTGTCTAGTTAAGTGTAAAACATTGATAAGACAGGCGAAGAGAGAATTTGAAATGAAGTTGGCCATAGAGGTAAAAACTCATAATAAAATCTTTAAAAAATATATCCAAAGCAAGAAACCTGTGAGGAAGTTGGTTGGACCATTAGATAACCGAGGGATTAAAGGGGCACTTAGGGAAGATAAGGCCATTGCAGAAAGACTAAATTAATTCTTTGCTTCCGTGTTTACTAATGAGGATGTTGGGGAGATACCAATTCCAGAGATGATTTTCAAGGGTGATGAGTCAGATGAACTGAACCAAATCACTGTGAAGCTGGAAGATGTAGTAGGCCAGATTCACAAACTAAAGAGTAGCAAATCATCTGGACCAGATGGTATGCATCCTAGGGTACTGAAGGAACTCAATGTTATGCCCGTTGGTCACAGACGGCTGTGCCCTTTCTGTCTCACCCTCTCTCTTTTCTCCTTCTCCGCTCCTCTGGGCAAGATGGCTCCTCCACCTCTCCACGCCGACCTCCCGGTGTCCCTGGTCCGGCATGGGCGATTGCGTTTGTCATTTTCCCCACTGAGGTCACCTAGGGCACGCGTGCATGCGTCGCCCCTCCTTTTGAATACATCATGGCGGGAACCTTGGGGGCTTCCCCACCGCATGAAGTCACTACCTACCTCCGGTTACTTAGACTCCGCTCTCCATTCCAGCAATGAGTTAGCAAGGATTCTGATTCTGCTAATTTTGCCTTGCATTCAGACTCTTTCCACTCTGAGTACTCACTCCTACCTTCCGGGGTTACTCTGCTCCAGGAGGGAGGTTCAAGGTACTCACTCCTCGGGGGCCTTGCCTTGCTCCTACCGACCCTCCAGGGTTTTCGCTGTTCCAACACGGAAGCTCAAGGCACCCGCTCCTCGGGGGTCTTGCCTCGCTTCTACCTACTCTCCGGAGTTGCCCTGCTTCAGCAAGGATGCCCAAGTTACCCACTTCTCGGGGGCCTTGCTTTGCTTCTATCTACTTCCAGGGTCTACTTGATCCAGCAAGGCCGTCAAGGCGCCGGCGCTCTGGGCCTTCTCTCATCTCTACTTTCGCACTGCGGAAGTCATCTCATCAACAGCATATCAGCCCTGTGAATACTCCTGTGACTGGGTTCTCGGCCTACCCCACTTCGCAGACCACTACCGGACCTCTCACTCTCCAGCATTGGGTGAGGCTTCATCTGTACTTACAACATCTATCTGCCTGGACTGAGCACCACCATCTGAGACTCACTTTCTTCGGCTGAAGAGAGCTACCCGCTCCTCGAGTATTGCCTATTACAGTACAATATAGACTTATTCTCTCAGTGTCTGTTACTCTAGAGCCAGCCAATCGCTACAAGTCCCTGCAGGGCTCCGCCCTGTGGGAGGAGTCACCTCTTGTAGCGACCAAGAGTCCACGACTATGTCAAAACCACAACACTCAAAAATGAAATTTCTGATCTATTAGTTAAAATTTGTAACCTATCATTAAAACCATCCATTGTACCTGAAGACTGGAGGGTGGCCCATGTAACCCCAATATTTAAAAAGGGTTCCAGGGGCGATCTGGGAAACTATAGACCAGTGAGCCTGACTTCAGTGCCGGGAAAAATAATGGAAACTATTCTTAAGATCAAAATCACAGAACATATAGAAAGACATGGTTTAAAGGAACACAGTCAAGATGGATTTACCCAAGGGAAGTCTTGCTTAACAAATCTGCTTCATTTTTTTGAAGGAGTTATAAACATGTGGATAAAGGTGAACCGGTAGATGTAGTGTATTTGGATTTTCAGAAGGCGTTTGAAAAAGTTCCTAATGAGAGGCTAAGAAAACTAAAAAGTCATGGGATAGGAGGCAATGTCCTTTCGTGGATTACAAACTGGTTAAAAGACAGGAAACAGAGAGTAGGATTAAATGGTCAATTTTCTCAGTGAAAAGGGTAAACAGTGGAGTGCCTCAGGGCTCTGTACTTGGACCGGTGCTTTTCAATATATTTATAAATGATCTGGAAAGAAATATGACGAGTGAGGTTATCAAATTTGTGGATGATACAAAATTATTCAGAGTAGTTAAATCACAAGCAGACTGAGATACATTACAGGAGGACCTTGCAAGACTGGAAGATTGGGCATCCAAATGGCAGATGAAATTTAATGTGGACAAGTGCAAGGTGTTGCATATAGGGAAAAATAACCCTTGCTGTAGCATCTCAAAAAAGATATAGTTGCGATGAAGAAGGTACAGAGAAGGGCTACCAAAATGATAAGGGGAATGGAACAGCTCCCCTATGAGGAAAGACTAAAGAGGTTAGGACTTTTCAGCTTGGAGAAGAGACGACTGAGGGGGGATATGATAGAGGTGTTTAAAATCATGAGAGGTCTAGAACGGGTAGATGTGAATTGGTTATTTACTCTTTCGGATAGTAGAAAGACTAGGGGGCACTCCATGAAGTTAGCATGGGGCACATTTAAAACTAATCGGAGAAAGTTCTTTTTACTCAACGCACAATTAAACTCTGGAATTTGTTGCCAGAGGGTGTGGTTAGTGCAGTTAGTATAGCTGTGTTTAAAAAAGGATTGGATAAGTTCTTGGAGAAGTCCATTACCTGCTATTAAGTTCACTTAGAGAATAGCCACTGCCATCAGCAATGGTAACATGGAATAGACTTAGTTTTTGGGTACTTGCCAGGTTCTTATGGCCTGGATTGGCCACTGTTGGAAACAGGATGCTGGGCTTGATGGACCCTTGGTCTGACCCAGTATGGCATATTCTTATGTTCTTATGTTACACAATGTTAGGTTCCATATTAGGAGCTACCACCCAGGAAAAATATCTAGGCATCATAGTGGATAATACTTTAAAATCGTCGGCTCAGTGTGCTGCAGCAGTCAAAAAAGCAAACAGAATGTTAGGAATTATTAGGAAGGGAATGGTTAATAAAACGTAAAATGTCATAATGCCTCTGTATCACTCCATGGTGAGACCGCACCTTGAATACTGTGTACAATCCTGGTTGCCGTATCTCAAAAAAGATATAGTTGCATTGGAGAAGGTACAGAGAAGGGCAACCAAAATGATAAAGGGGATGGAACAGCTCCCCTATGAGGAAAGACTAAAGAGGTTAGGGCTGTTCAGAATGGAAAAGAGAGGGCTGAGGGGAGATATGATAGAGGTCTTTAAGTTCATGAGAGGTCTTTGAACGAGTAGATGTGAATTGGTTATTAACACTTTCGGATAATAGAAGGACTAGGGGACATTCCATGAAGTTAGCAAGTAGCACATTGAAGACTAATCAGAGAAAATTGTTTTTCACTCAAGGCACAATTAAGCTCTGGAATTGGTTGCAAGAAGATGAGGTTAGTGAGTTAGTGTAGTTGGGTTAAAAAAATGGTTGGTCCATTAGCTGCTATTAATCATGTTGACTTAGGGATTGGCCTCTTCTATTACTGGCATCAGTAGCATGGGATCATCTTGGTGTTTGGGTACAGGATGCTGGGCTTGATGGACACTTGGCAATTTCTTATGTTCTTATGCTCAGAAGATGGTGCTTGAGAGAGACAGAGAGAGAGAGAGAGAGGATTAGTAGGAGGGAGAAGGTGGAAGGGGGTAGGCTCAGGAGTAATCTTAGGAAATATTTCTTTACAGAGAGGGTGGTGGAGAGAGAGAGAGTGAGGATTAGTAGGAGGGAGAGGGTGGAAGGGGGAGACTCAGGAGTAATCTTAGGAAATATTTCTTTACAGAGAGGGTGGTGGGGAGAGAGAGAGAGTGAGGATTAGTAGGAGGGAGAGGGCGGAAGGGGGGAGACTCAGGAGTAATCTTAGGAAATATTTCTTTACAGAGAGGGTGGAGAGAGAGAGAGTGAGGATTAGTAGGAGGGAGAGGGTGGAAGGGGGAGACTCAGGAGTAATCTTAGGAAATATTTCTTTACAGAGAGGGTGGTGGAGAGAGAAAGTGAGGATTAGTAGGAGGGAGAGGATGGAAGGGGGAGACTCAGGAGTAATCTTAGGAAATATTTCTTTACAGAGAGGGTGGAGAGAGAGAGAGTGAGGATTAGTAGGGGGGAGAGGGTGGAAGGGGGGAGACTCAGGAGTAATCTTAGGAAATATTTCTTACAGAGAGGGTGGTGGAGAGAGAGAGTGAGGATTAGTAGGAGGGAGAGGGTGGAAGGGGGGAGACTCAGGAGTAATCTTAGGAAATATTTCTTTACAGAGAGGGTGGTGGAGAGAGAGAGTGATCATTAGTAGGAGGGAGATGGTGGAAGGGGGAGACTCAGGAGTAATCTTAGGAAATATTTCTTTACAGAGAGGGTGGTGGAGAGAGAAAGTGAGGATTAGTAGGAGGGAGAGGATGGAAGGGGGAGACTCAGGAGTAATCTTAGGAAATATTTCTTTACAGAGAGGGTGGAGAGAGAGAGAGTGAGGATTAGTAGGGGGGAGAGGGTGGAAGGGGGGAGACTCAGGAGTAATCTTAGGAAATATTTCTTCACAGAGAGGGTGGTGGAGAGAGAGAGTGAGGATTAGTAGGAGGGAGAGGGTGGAAGGGGGGAGACTCAGGAGTAATCTTAGGAAATATTTCTTTACAGAGAGGGTGGTGGAGAGAGAGAGTGATCATTAGTAGGGGGAGATGGTGGAAGGGGGAGACTCAGGAGTAATCTTAGGAAATATTTCTTACAGAGAGGGTGGTGGAGAGAGAGAGTGAGGATTAGTAGGAGGGAGAGGGTGGAAGGGGGGAGACTCAGGAGTAATCTTAGGAAATATTTCTTTACAGAGAGGGTGGGGAGAGAGAGTGAGGATTAGTAGGAGGGAGAGGGTGGAAGGGGGAGACTCAGGAGTAATCTTAGGAAATATTTCTTACAGAGAGGGTGGGGAGAGAGAGTGAGGATTAGTAGGAGGGAGAGGGTGGAAGGGGGAGACTCAGGAGTAATCTTAGGAAATATTTCTTTACAGAGAGGGTGGAGGGGAGAGAGAGAGTGAGGATTAGTAGGAGGGAGAGGGTGGAAGGGGGAGACTCAGGAGTAATCTTAGGAAATATTTCTTTACAGAGAGGGTGGAGAGAGAGAGAGAGAGTGAGGATTAGTAGGAGGGAGAGGGCGGAAGGGGGAGACTCAGGAGTAATCTTAGGAAATATTTCTTTACAGAGAGGGTGGGGAGAGAGAGTGAGGATTAGTAGGAGGGAGAGGGTGGAAGGGGGAGACTCAGGAGTAATCTTAGGAAATATTTCTTACAGAGAGGGTAGGGAGAGAGAGTGAGGATTAGTAGGAGGGAGAGGGTGGAAGGGGGAGACTCAGGAGTAATCTTAGGAAATATTTCTTTTCAGAGAGGGTAGTGGAGAGAGAGAGAGAGTGAGGATTAGTAGGAGGGAGAAGGGTGGAAGGGGAGACTCAGGAGTAATCTTAGGAAATATTTCTTACAGAGAGGGTGGGGAGAGAGAGAGAGAGTGAGGATTAGTAGGAGGGAGAAGGGTGGAAGGGGGAGACTCAGGAGTAATCTTAGGAAATATTTCTTACAGAGAGGGTGGGGAGAGAGAGAGAGAGTGAGGATTAGTAGGAGGGAGAGGGCGGAAGGGGGAGACTCAGGAGTAATCTTAGGAAATATTTCTTTACAGAGAGGGTGGTGGGGAGAGAGAGTGAGGATTAGTAGGAGGGAGAGGGTGGAAGGGGGAGACTCAGGAGTAATCTTAGGAAATATTTCTTTACAGAGAGGGTGGTGGAGAGAGAGAGAGAGTGAGGATTAGTAGGAGGGAGAGGGCGGAAGGGGGGGAGACTCAGGAGTAATCTTAGGAAATATTTCTTCACAGAGAGGGTGGTGGTTACATGGAACAGCCTCCCAGTGGAGGTGTTGGAGACAATAATAGTATCTGAATTCAAGATAGCCTGGGATACATACAGGGGATCTCTAGGGAAGTGATGAGAGTTATTGTGCTAAATTAATTGGGTGGATGGGCCATACGGTCTTTTTCTGCTGTCATATTTATATGTTTCTATGCTGAGGTTGGAAGGGGAACAGGAGGAGAATGTTTAGATCAGGCTTGGAGGGGAGAGGGATGAAGAGGGTAAAGATACTGCTGGTGTGTGAGGGAGGAGAGTGCTGGGGTTACCTATGCCCTGACTCTGCCTAGCAGGGGACCCATTGCATGAGCACCCAGTCCTCTGCCCCGTGCCCTGAATCTCAGGTGACAGAGAACTGCCCTCTGCTTCCTGCCCCAACCCCTCCCCTCCCAGGAAGCATGCAGGGGGCAGGAGGAGAAGGCTGAGGCTGGAGGAGACTGGATCATTTGTATAATTAGTTATATCAGAAGCACTTACCTGCATATCTGGCACATCCCATCCACCACTCTGAATTAAAACAAAGAGAAACACGGATCAGAGGTCAGAGAAGAGAAATAAATACAGTGCCAGGCAGAAATATATTTATCAGACTGTGAATAAACTTATCCAGTCCTGCAGGGTGGGAAGAAACAGTAAGAAATAGAGAAATGTTAGAGCTTCCAGTTTATAAAACGTCCATCAGAGAACTTGTGACATTTCCTCTGTTATAAAGAAAGAACTTGGCATTTTATATGCGCTAGAATAGAATCATAAACAGATATTTATACAAATGATAATTCTCTGTTTTTATCCCAGGACAAGCAGGATGTAGTCCTCACATATGAGTGACGTCAGTAACGGAGCCCTAGTGCGGGAAAATTTTTTGTCAAAGTTTCTAGAAACTTTTGACTGGCAGCCTGAGGCTACTGAGCATGCCGGCATGCCATGATATTCTCTGCCACAGGGGTCTCACTTCAGTCTTCGTTTTTCCGCGCTGCCATCGACATCGTGGTTATAGGAGCCCTGTGAGTTTCCCTCACAACTTTGACTAAAAAAAAGTCATTGATTTCTCAAAAAATTTTCCCCATTTGGGGTCTCCCTGTGTTTATCACCGGACGGTGACAGAAAAATTCTTCTCCGATTTCACATTTTTCACATTTTCTCTCAAGTTTCCATCGACGGCTGTCGATGCAAACATGGCCTCGGGCTTCAAAAAATGCCCAGCCTGTAACCGAACAATGTCCATAACGGATCCCCATTTAGAATGTATTCGGTGCCTCGGAGAACAACATGAAATCGCTTCGTGTCAAAAATGCCAAGAGATGACTCCAAAAGGCAGAAAACTCAGGCAAGAGAAAATGGCACAACTTTTTCAAATTCAATCCGTGCCTTCCCCTTCAACTTCCACAAAATCTTCACCGGTGGGCGTCACGAAGAAAATTCTTATTAAAAAACGACTACCGGAGGGTTCCGGCGATGCCTCTTCACCAGCACCCTCCACTTCATTGACAAGGTCAGTCACTGAGTAGAGACCCAAGCATAAGCATCAACGGCATCGTTCCACGGTGTCCCCGTCGCTTCCTCCGCCGGAAGAACAGCTAGCTAAGCGACAAAAACCGACTTCGGTTCCGTCGACTTCCGTCTCCTCGGTTCCATCATCAACACCATCGACGTCAACGCAGTCATCGACATCGATACCGGATTTGACTACATTGATTAAACAAATTGTCACCGAGGCTTTAAAACAGCAAGTTCTGGCACAACCGCCGATGCCGACACCCATGTCGATGCCGGCGGCAACACCGATGATGGAGGTTTCATCGATACCGGCTTCACAGCTGATGCAGACGGTTACGTTGATGCCGGCGTATATGCCTACACCTCTCTCGATGCTATCGATGCCATCTGGACCTATATAAGAACATAAGAACATAAGAAAATGCCATACTGGGTCAGACCAAGGGTCCATCAAGCCCAGCATCCTGTTTCCAACAGTGGCCAATCCAGGCCATAAGAACCTGACAAGTACCCAAAAACTAAGTTTATTCCATGTTACCATTGCTAATGACAGTGGCTATTCTCTAAGTGAACTTAATAGCAGGTAATGGACTTCTCCTCCAAGAACTTATCCAATCCTTTTTTAAACACAGCTATACTAACTGCACTAACCACATCCTCTGGCAACAAATTCCAGAGTTTAATTGTGCGTTGAGTAAAAAAGAACTTTCTCCGATTGGTTTTAAATGTGCCCCATGCTAACTTCATGGAGTGCCCCCTAGTCTTTCTACTATCCGAAAGAGTAAATAACCGATTCACATCTACCCGTTCTAGACCTCTCATGATTTTAAACACCTCTATCATATCCCCCTTCAGTCGTCTCTTCTCCAAGCTGAAAAGTCCTAACCTCTTTAGTCTTTCCTCATAGGGGAGTTGTTCCATTCCCCTTATCATTTTGGTAACCCTTCTCTGTACCTTCTCCATCGCAATTATATCTTTTTTGAGATGCGGCGACCAGAATTGTACACAATATTCAAGGTGCGGTCTCACCATGGAGCGATACAGAGGCATTACGACATTTTCCGTTTTATTCACCATTCCCTTTCTAATAATTCCCAACATTCTGTTTGCTTTTTTGACTGCCGCAGCACACTGTACCGATGATTTCAATGTGTTATCCACTATGACACCTAGATCTCTTTCTTGGGTTGTAGCACCTAATATGGAACCCAACATTGTGTAATTATAGCATGGGTTATTTTTCCCTATATGCATCACCTTGCACTTATCCACATTAAATTTCATCTGCCATTTGGATGACCAATTTTTCCAGTCTCACAAGGTCTTCCTGCAATTTATCACAATCTGCTTGTGATTTAACTACTCTGAACAATTTTGTGTCATCTGCAAATTTGATTATCTCACTCGTCGTATTTCTTTCCAGATCATTTATAAATATATTGAAAAGTAAGGGTCCCAATACAGATCCCTGAGGCACTCTACTGTCCACTCCCTTCCACTGAGAAAATTGCCCATTTAATCCTGCTCTCTGTTTCCTGTCTTTTAGCCAGTTTGCAATCCACGAAAGGACATCGCCACCTATCTCATGACTTTTTTACTTTTCCTAGAAGCCTCTCATGAGGAACTTTGTCAAACGCCTTCTGAAAATCCAAGTATACTATATCTACTGGTTCACCTTTATCCACATGTTTGTTAACTCCTTCGAAAAAGTGAAGCAGATTTGTGAGGCAAGACTTGCCCTGGGTAAAGCCATGCTGACTTTGTTCCATTAAACCATGTCTTTCTATATGTTCTGTGATTTTGATGTTTAGAACACTTTTCCACTATTTTTCCTGGCACTGAAGTCAGGCTAACCGGTCCTGTAGTTTCCCGGATCGCCCCTGGAGCCCTTTTTAAATATTGGGGTTACATTTGCTATCCTCCAGTCTTCAGGTACAATGGATGATTTTAATGAGAAGTTACAAATTTTTACTAATAGGTCTGAAATTTCATTTTTTAGTTCCTTCAGAACTCTGGGGTGTATACCATCCGGTCCAGGTGATTTACTACTCTTCAGTTTGTCAATCAGGCCTACCACATCTTCTAGGTTCACCGTGATTTGATTCAGTCCATCTGAATCATTACCCATGAAAACCTTCTCCATTACGGGTACCTCCCCAACATCCTCTTCAGTAAACACCGAAGCAAAGAAATCATTTAATCTCTCTGCGATGGCCTTATCCTCTCTAAGTGCCCCTTTAACCCCTCGATCATCTAACGGTCCAACTGACTCCCTCACAGGCTTTCTGCTTCGGATATATTTTAAAAAGTTTTTACTGTGAGTTTTTGCCTCTACAAGCCAACTTCTTTTCAAATTCTCTCTTAGCCTGTCTTATCAATGTCTTACATTTAACTTGCCAATGTTTATGCTTTATTCCTATTTCTTCTGTTGGATCCTTCTTCCAATTTTTGAATGAAGATCTTTTGGCTAAAATAGCTTCTTTCACCTCCCCTTTTAACCATGCCGGTAATTGTTTTGCCTTCTTTCCACCTTTCTTAATGTGTGGAATACATCTGGACTGTGCTTCTAGAATGGTATTTTTTAACAATGACCACGCCTCTTGGACATTTTTTACTTTTGTAGCTGCTCCTTTCACTTTTTTTTCTAACAATTTTTCTCATTTATCAAAGTTTCCCTTTTGAAAGTTTAGCACGAGAGCCATCCATCAGTACATCGATGATTCCTATCTCGATGTTTTCTTTTCTTACATCGATCATGCCATCTGCTACACAGTCGATGTCTCTTTACACAATGGCACCATCCATACCTCCTTTCCAAAAGCCATCCACATTGATGCACAAGTCATCGGGAAAATTTAAGCATACATGCCAAGACCTTCAACTGCAGCCACTGAAACTACTGGTTCAGAAGCAGCACTGCATAACCTTCTCACTAAGAGATACCAGGAGCTGTTGGCTTCCTTGCCTACCATTCCAGGGCAAGAGGAGGAGGAACAGGAAATTTCACCTGACCCACTGCAGGGACCTTCTGGTACACACCCACCTCAGAAGCCTACACCTGCTCCATACCAAACTCCAACTTCTGATACTTGGTCTGACACCGCATCTGAGCCCTCATCAGAGGAATTTATGTCCGACCATTCACCACCTCAGTCCAGAAAGCAGTCACCTCCAGAAGACCTCTCTTTTTCATCATTTCTACAGGAAATGGCAGAGTCTATACCGTTTCAATTACAAGCTGAGAAAGATGAGAGACAACAGACCCTGGAAATACTACAGTTTGTAGATCCCCCTAAGCACAATCTGGCTATTCCCATCCATGAAGTGCTACTGCAACTCCAGCAGCGGATTTGGGAGCATCCCTGCGCAACTCCTGCAGTAAACAAAAGGGTAGATTCCACGTATCTCGTACAACCTGCACCAGGGTATCACAAAACTCAACTTCCTCACCATTCATTTGTAGTTGAATCTGCCACAAAAGAAGTCTTGGAGGACAAGAACCCATGCCTCAATTCCTTCAGGAAAGGACAATAGGTTCTTAGATCAGATTGGTCGGAAAATATATCAAGGAGCAATGCTGAACTCAAAGATCTCAGCATACCAACTTTACATGACAACACCAGAGAAATCTCTGGAAACAGATTGAAGAATTTGTACCATCCCTGCCTCCACAACACCAAGAGGCAGCACAAAATATTATTCAAAAAGGTTTAGAAGCAGGGAAGCACGAGGTCAGAGCCGCCTACGATGCATTTGAAACATCTTCAAGAATAGCTGCATCGGGCATTAGCGCAAGGAGGTGGGCCTGGCTCAAGGCCTCTGATTTAAGACCAGAGGTCCAGGACAAACTTGTTGACCTTCCCTGCCAGGGAGATAATTTGTTTGGTACCAAAGTGCAGGATGCTGTTGCTCAATTACGAGAGCACTCAGAAACCCTGAAGCAACTATCAACTCTCCCTCATGATTCTGCAACACATACAAGTCGCAGACCCCCACGTAGGGAGACAAAACGTCCTTTTTACAGGCCAAGAAGATACTATCCTCCCACATCTCGGCCAAGGCCTCCTAGGTCTCAACAAAGACCTCAAAAGAGACAGCAAAGGTCGACTAGGCCCCAACCAGCTCCTCAGACAGGACCTGCATCAGGCTTTTGAAATTCAATCCAGGGAACAGGGCCTATACTCCAATCCCCAATCCACCTTACCAGTTGGCGGAAGAATATCCCAATTTTACAAAGAGTAGATGTCAATAACATCCGATCAATGGGTCCTCTCAATAATACATCAAGGATATCGCCTCAATTTCACATCACTCCCTCAGGATTTTTCCACCGAAGTATTCTCATCTCAACAAAAATCACATACTCCATTTACAAATAGAATTATCCGCTCTTCTGAAAGCCAGGGCTGTGGCGCACGTGCCACAAAGTCAGAAGGGCAGAGGATTCTACTCCCGGTATTTCCTCATTCCAAAGAAAACTGGAGGTCTACATCCCATCCTAGATCTCAGAAATCTCAACAAATTCTTAAAAAAAGAAAAGTTCAGGATGGTTTCTCTAGGAACCATGCTTCCACTTCTGCAAAAGGGAGATTGGCTTTGTTCTCTGGATCTTCAAGATGCTTATACACACATTCCAATATTTCCTCTCATCGCAAGTACCTGCGCTTCACAGTAGGCCATCAGCATTTCCAATACAGAGTGCTGCCATTCGGCCTCGCTTCTGCTCCCAGAGTATTCACCAAATGTCTGGCAGTAATAGCAGCACACTTACACAAGCAAGGTGTTCATGTCTTCCCTTATCTAGGAGCTGTCACTTCTCTACATCACACAATTGCTGTACTTCAAAAAATGGGTTTTCTGATCAATTATCAAAAATCCCACACTACTCCTTCTCATCTACTCCAGTTCATAGGAGCAGAATTGAACACCATCATTGCAAAGGCCTTTCTACCTGAAGATCGTGCAGAAACACTGTCCCTGTTGGCAAACTCAATTTATTCACGACAACAAGCAACAGCGCATCAGTTTCTCACCTTACTAGGCCACATGGCCTCCACAGTTCATGTCACTCCTATGGCAAGGCTAGCCATGCGAGTAACCCAATGGACTCTAAGATCACAATGGAGCCAAGCCATTCAACCACTGTCCTCTCCAATTCAGGTAACCCACCAACTACGTTCATCCCTACGATGGTGGACGACCAAGGACAATATACGCAAGGGCCTACCCTTCCAAAAACCAGTTCCACAGATAACGTTAACTACAGATGCATCCACCTTGGGTTGGGGAGCTCACATAGACAATCTCCAAACTCAAGGGACTTGGACAAAACTCGAAGCAACATTTCAAATCAATTTTCTGGAACTTCGAGCTATACGTTATGCGCTGCATGCGTTCAAGGACTGCCTTTCACACAAGACTGTTCTCATCCAAACAGACAACACAGTAGCCATGTGGTACATCAACAAACAAGGAGGTATGGGCTCGTATGTCCTTTGTCAAGAAGCTGCACAGATTTGGGCCTGGGCCTTGAACCACTCAATGTTCCTCCAGGCTACTTATCTGGCAGGCATACACAATGTAGTGGCAGATCAACTCAGTCGTCAGTTCCAACCACACGAGTGGGCCCTGGATCCCTCAGTAGCGACCAGGATATTCCAAAGTTGGGGACAACCAACCATAGACCTCTTTGCGTCACATCTGAATCACAAAGTGGACAACTTCTGCTCTTTACACAAACAGAAGAACCAGCCAGCCAAGGACGCCTTTGCTCGCCCTTGGAACTCAGGCCTACTATATGCGTATCCCCCGATACCGCTCATAACCAAAACCCTAGTGAAGCTACAACAGGACAAGGGAACCATGATACTCATAGCCCCATATTGGCCTCGACAGGTATGGTTTCCCAAACTTCTAGACCTCTCGGTCAGGGATCCAATTCGCCTGGGAGTAGCTCCTACTCTCTTAACTCAAAATCAGGGTCGGTTGCGCTATCCCAACCTTCAATCCCTATCTCTGACGGCATGGATGTTGAAAGCTTGATTTTACAACCACTCAGTCTTTCAACCAATGTATCTCAAGTGCTTATAGCTTCATGTAAACCTTCCACACGAAAGAATTATTCTTCCAAATGGAAAAGATTTACTTTGTGGTGCAGACAAAACCATATTGATCCTTTCACTTGCCCCACTACTTCTCTTCTAGACTACTTATACCATCTTTCAGACTCTGGTCTTCAGACTTCATCCATAAGAGTACATTTGAGTGCAATCTCAGCTTACCATAACAAAATGGGAGATGCACCTATATCCACACAACCTCTTGTCAGTAGGTTTATGAGAGGTTTAACTCACCTTAAACCACCAATTCAGCCTCCAGTCACTGAATGGGACCTGAATCTGGTTTTAACAGGATTAATGCATTCTCCTTTCGAACCCATAGATTCCTGTGACTTTAAATTTCTCACATGGAAGACTATCTTCCTCATAGCCATTACATCAGCTAGGAGAGTGAGTGAGTTACAAGCACTTGTCACATACGAACCTTATACAAAGTTCCTACATGACAGAGTGGTACTCCGTACACATCCAAAATTCCTTCCCAAGGTAGTTACGGAATTCCACTTGAATCAACCCATAGTTTTACCCACATTCTTTCCAAGGCCTCATTCTCACCAAGGAGAAAGAGCTTTACACACTCTGGACTGTAAACGTGCATTGTCCTTTTATTTAAACCGCACTTCAGCCCTCAGGAAATCCAATCAACTCTTTGTTTCCTATGATCCAAACAAACCGGGTAAAGCAGTGGGAAAACATACTCTATCCAACTGGCTAGCAGATTGCATACAGTTTTGCTATGAAAAAGCAGGCCTTCCTCTCCAGGGGCGAGTAAAGGCACACTCAGTACGAGCAATGTCAACCTCGGTAGCACACTATCATTCAGTGCCAATCCTTGACATCTGTAAAGCAGCAACATGGAGTTCTCTTCACACTTTTGCAGCTCATTACTGTCTGGACAAACAAGGACGACAAGATTCAGCCTATGGACAATCTGTCTTAAAGAACTTGTTTCCAGTCTAATCCCAACTCCTTCTACAACCAATCCACTGTGATCTTCGTCTGACTCATTTCCACAACAACACATCACTGTTGCTTCACTACAAAATGACTCAGCCTCTAGCTTGCTAATCACCCATATGTGAGGACTAGCATCCTGCTTGTCCTGGGATAAAGCAAAATTGCTTACCTTGTAATAGGTGTTATCCCAGGACAGCAGGATGTAGTCCTCACGAAACCCACCCGCCACCCCGCGGAGTTGGGCCTCATACCTTTTATTATTTTATTTTTTGCTAAAGCTTATTGCTACATACGAGACTGAAGTGAGACACCTGTGGCAGAGAATATCATGGCATGCTGGGCATGCTCAGTGGCCTCACTGGGCCAGTCAAAAGTTTCTAGAAACTTTGACAGAAAGATTTCCCGAGCTGGGCTCCATCGGTGACGTCACCCATATGTGAGGACTACATCCTGCTGTCCTGGGATAACACCTATTACAAGGTAAGCAATTTTGCTTTATGTGCATCAGACGTATAACAGAAATCCCTGACAAATTCAAGTTGTTATTTGACAGATAATTCAGAATTGTCAGAGGTTCCTCTTTGGGATTTTATTGATTTCTGAGCCAGGAAGTTCTCTCTGAACTGATTCTACATTTTGACTCCTGTTCTAAGGCTGATGCTGAGGATAAAATTGTTGGGACCTTATAGGGAAATTATCAAAGAGATTTCTAGGGGTAAAAAGCATTAATTGTGTCCCCCCTCAGTGTGGCTGAGTGGAGAGGTTTGCCAGGGTTGGGGGCAGAGAGGTGATACAGTTGAATACATTGAATGGAGCCATTCTTGGGGTGAGACGTTAAAGCTAAAAACTCTTCCTGTGCTGCTGGGTAACCCTGGTGATGTCAGGGTAAGTCCAAAAATTTTTTTTTTCCCAAAATATTTTTTATTATCATTTTCAGGGGTTCACAGTCAGAAACAGCAGCCCCAGCGCAGCTGAGATAGTACATAGTTCTTCCACAAAGAGTACATCAGCAAGCTAGGACTCAGTAGCACAATAGCGCCAGTACAACACAAGTGCAGTAATATGTGCTATTCCCAACGCGAACCACCCTTTATAACTAAAGTACCCACCACTCACCTTCATACTATAGAGCCACACACACAACCATGCATTCCACCCCACCCAGGAGACCGAGCCGAATCCCACATCTCAGGAACACGAAGGATACGATGCATTCAGTTCTAGAACTAATGCCAGTCCAAGGTGTATCCAGCAGGACGTAGGCTGTTTTGCATGTGTTGGGGCAAAAGACCAAAAAAGAGGACCCAGCAAGCACAGTAGATTTTGTCAGGTTTACGATGGCCGACAACAAAGTCCAGCCTTTCAAGGTGCATGAGCGACGCCATCCTCTGATACCAGGCTGTAATAGGCGGTTGCATAGTCGGTTCTACCCACATGGATAGAATGGTGCGGCAAGCCAGCAGAACAGCACATCTGCCAAACCGATCCAGGGAGGGGCGATGTGGGTGGGAGCCATGAAGAAGAACTGCGCCAGCTTTTGTGACCGGTGCTCCAGTACATTTTTGATAACCTCCAGCACTGAAGACCAAAACCCATCCAGGGTCGGGCAGTCCAGCAGGCGGTGTAACAAATGTCCGTCATGAGACGCACACTTTATGTAGGATGGGGAAGGTAAACATTTCATGTGGAACCGCCAGACGTCATCACAGATAGTATGGTGCAAAATACGAAATTGCAACTCCCTCAGTCCATGATCTGGGATATGAGAGTACGTGGTTTTGAAACAGGTTCAAAGTGCTCGGGTCATCAGTGGATAACCCAACAGAGCTATCCAATATCTGGCCTGCACTTCCAAATGGCGGTGGGAGCGAAAACGTTTACCCAATTTACTGTGTTAGTGACACATGAGGTATCGAAAAAAGGGTTGCAAACAAATGTTCCGAGCCAAAGGTTTCGGTCGTCCAATGAAATCCCTGTAAGTAGTGTCGAGCATGCAGGTAGGCAAAGAAGTGCAGGGGAGAAATCTAGAAAGTATGCAGCAGGGATTGAAATGCTCGTATGGAAAATAATCAGCAGAACCAGGGGTCACGATTTAGAACTCCAGGGGGAAGACTCAGAACCAATGTCAGGAAGTATTTCTTCACGGAGAGAGTGGTAGATGCCTGGAATGCCCTTCCGGAGGAAGTGGTGAAGACCAAAACTGTGAAGGATTTCAAAGTGGCGTGGGATAAACATTGTGGATCCATAAAGCCGGGAGGATGGGAATGAAGAGAAGAGGTATGGGGGTGGCTTGCGGGAATGACGGCTACTACCTGGTGATTAATACCCTTATTCAATAAACATTCACACGGTTAATGCAACTCCAACATTGCTCTATGCTTCAATGGCAAGAGGAAATGTGGAAAAAGAAGATTTGCATTCAGGAAACAACCAACAAGATAGCACAGTCTGGGTAAACAAACAAGCGTGGAAGTAGCTTGCTTGTTGCGGCGGTTACTACCCCTAATAATTTAAGCCTGTTACTTCACTTGGAAAGCATATCCAGTGCAGCTCACTGCTTCAATGGCAGAGGAATGAAGAAATGAGGATTTATATTCAGACAACAACCAACAAGGACTGAATTGCATAGTGTAGATAAACAAATAAGCGTGGGAGTAGCTTGCTTATTGCGGCGGTTACTACCCCTAACAAATTAAGCCTGATACTTCACTTTGAATGCATATCCAGTGCAGCTCACTGCTTCAACGGCAGGGGGAAATGAAGAAATAGGATTTACATCCAGACAACATCTAACAAGGCATTGATCTGAGCAGTATGAGTAAACAAACATCAGGGTAACTTGCTCGATACGACGGTTACTACCCTCAAACATTAAGCCTTATACTTCACTTTGATGCAGTTCCAACACTGCTCTCTGCATCAAAGGCAGAGGTGGAAGGAAATTAGAGTCAAAAAGTTACCAATAAGGGCCCTGTACTCAGCGGTTGGAGTAACAGATAAGTATGAGAAAATAAGAGTGAAAGCTTGCTGGGCAGACTTGATGAGCCTATTGATCTTCTTCTGCTGTCATTTCTATGTTTCTATGTTATCTATGCTTGTACATCCTCGACAAACAGATGAAACAAAAAGACGATGCCCTTCTGGGCCATTTCTTTTTTTTTTTTTTTTTTTAATTTATATTTTATTGAATTTTTCATTATTACAAGAAAACAAAATTACAATATGACTTACAGATAAAAGATAAACAATAGGAAATTTCCAACAAATGTATCAACATTCAAAAAATACAAAGAAATTCTACCATATATCTGTAATCATATTGAATAACTCCCAAAGAAATCTGTGGGGAGACCAAGGGGAAATTAGAGCAATATCACTAAGAAATATTTATATCAATTATATGCCAAAATTAACTGAACAATGAGTGACACCATCCATTTCTTTCCCAACTACTATTCATAGTTTCTCTAGGATTGAGAATAAGAATCTAAATACAAACGTAATTGCTCAGGTTCATTGAAAACATACTTTGACTCTCTGAAATTTACTATACATCTACAAGGAAAACGTAAAAAATACTTTGCTCCACGCTCTATAGCTTCCTCCCTCATTGCGAGAAACTTTTTTCTTTTCAATTGGGAACTCTTTGCAATATCTGGGAAAATCTGTATTGTATATCCGTAAAACTTCAATTTCTGAAATCTAAAATATGATCTTAGCACTGTATCTCTATCAATTACACTTGCAAATTGAATCAAAAGTGTTGCTCTAGTTTTTATTTCAGATTCAAAAGATTTCTCTAGAAATTCAGTAATATTTAAGTCCGAATTCACATCTTCATCTAGTTGATTCACATCTTGATTACTCTTATTAACCATTGAGGTACGTTGAGGCAAATAGTAAATCCTCGATAATAATGGTAAATTATCTTGGGAGTATTTCAAAATATTTATCAAATAACTTGAGAATAAATCTTTCGCTGTCATCATCCTGGTCTTTGGGAAGTTTAATATTCTCAGGTTAGCTCTTTTTATCTGGTTTTCAAGCAGTTCCATTTTACTCTCTTGCATTTTCTCCGATGTTATCAAATTCACTTGAATCTTAGCCATATTGTCTACTTTACCCTCCAACAGGGTTATACGTTTTACCAATTTTTCATTCTGCTCCTCCATTTTCCGAGAATTCAATATTGCTTCTTGTACTGTCATAGTCAGTGCATTTATAGATTTCTGCACAGAGAAGAGTATATTTCTAATTTCTTCCAAGGAAGGAGCTAATGTGGGTGTAGAACAAGTAAGCAGTAAAGATCCATTCTGATTTTCTACCTCTGCTGCTGCGCCTTTTTCTCGTTGGTCTATGCGGCGTGCGGTTTCCTCTCCTAACTTGCTGGAGCCCGGTAAACACCGGGCTCTCCGAAGAAGCAGAAATATCGTCTGCTCTTCTCTGCAAGTTAGGGGTATGTAGTTCTTGAAGTAGGAACAACTCTCCACCCGCAGGAGCTTCGGGCGTTGTTGGAGCCCCCGGGCTCAAAGTTGTTTCTAAGGTCTGGGAGCCTGGCAACTGCTCATTACCAGCTGCAGCGACTCCTCCCCCGGGGTTCCTCAATGGCGTCTTAGTAAAGGCTGCAACGATACTCGGCTGTCGGATATCTTCAACAGTAGGTAAGCCTTCTCTTACTTTAGCTTTTCTTTTTGTATGCGGCATGTTGCTCAAGCAGGAAAGTCCAAGGAAATTGTACAGAAAAGCAAGAAACATTCAACAAGTCAGGAGCTGCTACCTTCACGTCCTCATTGATCGGCGGCCATCTTGGTCTCTGGGCTCATTTCTTAAAGTGAAGACTACAATCTTGTCCCGGAGGGAAATCGGTGTTGCCCAATAGAGGGAGCAGCAAAGTCGCTGTGCCCCATAGTCCGCAGGCGGCGCACAGCCAACGCCAAGCTTTTATACACGGGTAAAGCAGTGTCCTAGGAAAGTTCAGAGTGCACAGCATGGCTGGGTTTGCCTTTAGAAGGAACAGGGGCGACCAGGAGAACGTCATGGAAGCAAGCAAGCCTTTGCACAGTAAATATAAGTATCGGTGAGCCACTCTCCCACAAATCGCAGCTGGCAGGCGGCATTATACAATCTGAAATCAGGGAGGCCGAGACCGCCCTGGTCCCTGGTACTCTCTAAGGTGGTGTACGGTATCCGCCTGTCTGTTGGTAAAACACAATATTCACAGTAAAGTGATGACTTATCTGTAAGTTTCAATGCGTGGATGAGACGATGGTGCAGGGAAGAGGGATTCAGCTTTGTAAGGAACTGGGGAAACTTTGGGGGAAAGGGGAGACTTTTCCGAAAGGACGGGCTCCACCTTAACCAGAGTGGAACCAAGCTGCTGGCACTAACTTTCAAAAAGGAGATAGAGCAGCTTTTAAACTAGAACAAGGGGGAAAGCAGACAGTCACTCAGCAGCACATGGTTCGGAGAAATGTATCCTTGAAGGATACTAATGAAACAGGAGAGTTAGGGCATCCCAAGAGAGGTTCCATTAAAAGCAAACATAGTCCATGTGCCTATATGTAAAAAATCACCAAAGCTAATGATTTCCGAATTATCCCTAACAACTGAAAAGCAGGTTGTTAATACAAACAAAAAACACACTTTGAAATGTCTGTATGCCAATGCCAGAAGTCTAAGAAGTAAGATGGGAGAGTTAGAGTGTTTAGCAGCAAATGATGAGATTGACATAATTGGCATCACAGAGACTTGGTGGAAGGAGGATATAGGGATGTGAATCGTTTTTTGACGATTTAAAATATCGTCCGATATATTTTAAATCGTCAAAAATCGTTAGGGCCACGATACAATACCAATTCCCCCGATTTATCGTCAAAAAAATCGTAAATCGGGGGAAGGGGGAGGGCAGGAAAACCGGCACACTAAAACACCCTAAAACCCACCCCCGACCCTTTAAATTAAATCCCCCACCCTCCCGAACCCCCCCCCCCCAAATGCCTTAAATTACCTGGGGGTCCAGCGGCGGTCCGGAACGGTCTCCTGCAATTGAATCGTGTTGTCTTCAGCCGGCGCCATTCTGCAGTCGATCCATTCAGCCGGCGCCATTTTCCGTACGGAAAAAGATTCGCGGCAGGAGATCGCTCCCGGACCCCCGCTGGACCCCCAGGGACTTTTGGCCAGCTTGGGGGGGCCTCCTGACCCCCACAAGACTTACCAAAAGTCCAGCGGGGTCCGGAACGACCTCCTGCAGTCGAATCGTGTTGGTCTATGGCCGCCGCCATTTTGCGCCGCGATTTTGCAAAATGGCGGCGCAGAATGGCGGCGCAGATTTGTTAGGCAAGTCTTGCCTAACAAATCTGCTTCATTTTTTTGAAGGGGTTAATAAACATGTGGATAAAGGTGAACCGGTAGATGTAGTGTATTTGGATTTTCAGAAGGCGTTTGACAAAGTCCCTCATGAGAGGCTTCTACGAAAACTAAAAAGTCATGGGATAGGAGGCGATGTCCTTTCGTGGATTACAAACTGGTTAAAAGACAGGAAACAGAGAGTAGGATTAAATGGTCAATATTCTCAGTGGAAAAGGGTAAACAGTGGAGTACCTCAGAGATCTGTATTGGGACCGGTGCTTTTCAATATATATATAAATGATCTGGAAAGGAATACGACGAGTGAGGTTATCAAATTTGCGGATGATACAAAATTATTCAGAGTAGTTAAATCACAAGCAGACTGTGATACATTACAGGAGGACCTTGCAAGACTGGAAGATTGGGCATCCAAATGACAGATGAAATTTAGGGGCGGATTTTCAGAGCCCTGCTCGCGTAAATCCGCCCAAAACCGGGCGGATTTACGCGAGCAGGGCCCTGCGCGCCGGTGAGCCTATTTTACATAGGCTCACCAGCGCGCGCAGAACCCCGGGACTCGCGTAAGTCCCGGGGTTTTCGGAGTGGCGTGTCGGGAGGTGTGTCGGGGGCGGGGCCGGAGCGCGCGGCGTTGCGGGGGTGTGTCGGCAGCGTTTTGGGGGCGGGTACGGGGGCGTGGCTACGGCCCGGGGCGGTCTGGGGGCGTGGCCGCGCCTTCCGTACCGGCCCCCAGGTCGCGGCCCGGCGCGCAGGAGTCCCACTCGCGCGCGGGGATTTACGCCTCCCTCCGGGAGGCGTAAATCCCCCAACAAAGGTAAGGGGGGGGTTTAGACAGGGCCGGGCGGGTGGGTTAGGTAGGGGAAGGGAGGGGAAGGTGAGGGGAGGGCAAAGGAAAGTTCCCTCCTAGGCCGCTCCGATTTCGGAGCGGCCTAGGAGGGAACGGGGGTAGGCTGCGCGGCTCGGCGCGCGCAGGCTATACGAAATTGATAGCCTTGCGCGCGCCGATCCAGGTTTTTTAGTAGATACGCGCGGCTCCGCGCGTATCTACTAAAATCCAGCGTACTTTTGTTTGCGCCTGGAGCGCAAACAAAAGTAGGCTATTCGCGCGCCTCTTAAAATCTACCCCTTAATGTGGACAAGTGCAAGGTGATGCACATAGGGAAAAATAACCCTTGCTGTAGTTACACGATGTTAGGTTCCATGTTAGGAGCTACCACCCAGGAAAAAGATCTAGGCATCATAGTGGATAATACTTTAAAATCGTCGGCTCAGTGTGCTGCAGCAGTCAAAAAAGCAAATAGAATGTTAGGAATTATTAGGAAGGGAATGGTTAATAAAACGGAAAATGTCATAATGCCTCTGTATCGCTCCATGGTGAGACCGCACCTTGAATACTGTGTACAATTCTGGTTGCCGCATCTCAAAAAAGATATAGTTGCGATGGAGAAGTTACAGAGAAGGGCAACCAAAATGATAAAGGGGATGGAACAGCTCCCCTATGAGGAAAGGCTGAAGAGGTTAGGGCTGTTCAGCTTGGAGAAGAGACAGCTGAGGGGGGATATGATAGAGGTCTTTAAGATCATGAGAGGTCTTGAACGAGTAGATGTGACTCGGTTATTTACACTTTTGAATAATAGAAGGACTAGGGGGCACTCCATGAAGTTAGCAAGTAGCACATTTAAGACTAATCGGAGAAAATTCTTTTTCACTCAACGCACAATAAAGCTCTGGAATTTGTTGCCAGTGGATGTGGTTAGTGCAGTTAGTGTAGCTGGGTTCAAAAAAGGTTTGGATAAGTTCTTGGAGGAGAAGTCCATTAATGGCTATTAATCAATTATACTTAGGGAATAGCCACTGCTATTAATTGCATTAGTAGCATGGGTTCTTCTTAGTGTTTGGGTAATTGCCAGGTTCTTGTGGCCTGGTTTTTGGCCTCTGTTGGAAACAGGATGCTGGGCTTGATGGACCCTTGGTCTGTCCCAGCATGGCAATTTCTTATGTTCTTATGTATATAAAGTTAAATATTACATGGGGGCATATTCAGTAGGAAGTGAGTGACAGATGGACTGAGCTGCTCCCTCTCTTGGTAAAACACAATATTCACAGTAAAGTGAGGACTTATCTGTATATAAATCAAATATTACATGGGGGTCATATTCAGTAGGACGTGAGTGACAGATGGACTGAGCTGCTATCTCTGTTGGTAAAACACAATATTCACAGAAAGTGAGGACTTATCTGTATATAAAGTTAAATATTACATGGGGGTCATATTCAGTAGGAAGTGAGTGACAGATGGACTGAGCTGCTCTCTCTGTTGGTAAAACACAATATTCACAGTAAAGTGATGACTTATCTGCATATAAAGTTAAATTTTACATGGGGTCATATTCAGTAGGCAGTGAGTGACAGATGGACTGAGCTGCTCTCTCTGTTGGTAAAACACAATATTCACAGTAAAGTGATGACTTATCTGCATATTTAGTTAAATATTACATGGGGTCATATTCAGTAGGAAGTGAGTGACAGATGGACTGAGCTGCTCTCTCTGTTGGTAAAACACAATATTCACAGTAAAGTGAGGACTTATCTGTATATAAAGTTAAATATTACATGGGGGACATATTCAGTAGGAAGTGAGTGACAGATGGACTGAGCTGCTCTCTCTGTTGGTAAAACACAATATTCACAGTAAAGTGATGACTTATCTGTATATAAAGTTAAATATTACATGGGGGACATATTCAGTAGGAAGTGAGTGACAGATGGACTGAGCTGCTCTCTCTGTTGGTAAAACACAATATTCACAGTAAAGTGAGGACTTATCTGTATATAAAGTTAAATATTACATGGGGTCATATTCAGTAGGAATTGAGTGATAGATGGAGTGAGCTGCTTTCTCAGTTGGTAAAACACAATATTCACAGTAAAGTGATGACTTATCTATATTATAAAGTTAAATATTACATGGGGGTCATATTCAGTAGGAAGTGAGTGACAGATGGACTGAGCTGCTCTCTCTGTTGGTAAAACACAATATTCACAGTAAAGTGATGACTTATCTGTGTATAAAGTGAAATATTACATGGGTGTCATATTCAGTAGGAAGTGAGTGACAGATGGACTGAGCTGCTCTCTCTGTTGGTAAAACACAATATTCACAGTAAAGTGAGGACTTATCTGTATATAAAGTTAAATATTACATGGGGGTCATATTCATAGGAAGTGAGTGACATGGACTGAGCTGCTCTCTCTGTTGGTAAAAGACAATATTCACAGTAAAGTGAATATTGTCGGGCCTCAAGATAGAACAATGTAAGTGAGTAGTTCAGCCCAGAGTCAGCAGCCAGCAAGTGGCGTAAGTCTATCCAAGACCAGTCACGGGACTGAAACCCAATCACCGAGGAACCAGGAGAGACAGAAGGTGCTTGAGCAAGAAAAGGCCAAAGCCTTAAGAGTCCACGTCCAGAAGATAGAGACAGGAGCTTCACTGTCAAGCTCGGATGGAAGCTGACGGCCAATGGTAGATGTGGAAGTATCATAGAACTCTGGACAAGAAAGGGTCTATAGTGAGGTCGTCCGTAGCAATGGTCAAGGCACGGAGAAGGCAGGCATAGTCAAACTTAGCAGTGGTCAAGGCACGGAGAAGGCAGGCCTCAGACGTAGCAATGGTCAAGGCACGGAGAAGGCAGGCGTAGTCAGACGTACCAATGGTCAAGGCACAGAGAAGGCAACATGGTGAGGCAGGCAGAGGTCAGGCTTGGAGAAGGCAACGTGGTCAGGCAGGCAGAGGTCAGGCTTGGAGAAGGCAACGTGGTCAGGCAGGCAGAGGTGAAACTGGGTAGACAAAGCTGGAGATGAACAAGATGAATATGAGGACCAGGAATCAGGAAACACAGGAACAATGAGGAAACTGCAAATAGCTCTCGGAAATTGGAAACAGGGAACCAAGGAGATTTGTTGCAAAGTTAACGCTTAGGAGCGCTATCCGAGCTTAAGTACGCTGAGAGCGATGACGTCAGTATCCAGGTCCGCAGCAAGATTCCCGCTGCAGGCCCTTTAAAAGCATCAGAGTTGCGTGCGTGCGTGCGCCTAGGAGGGGGTGCGACGACGCTGGCAGCGTCTCTCCGCAGAGCAAGCAGAGAGGCCCGCTTGGAGGAGGAATCCTGGCTGGAGATCCCAGGCAACACGGCAGGGCCAGGGACACTGGCAAGGGCCCGAGATCGGAGCCAGCAGCCGACTGCCGCCAGCGATTGAGAACTGAGCGCTGAGGTCTGTCAGAAAAGGTGAGAGGGCCGCGCTGTGGGTCTCCCACGGGTGGCAAACGTAACACCCTGACACATTTTACTCAATGGGAGGGGGCTTGGCGGGGGTTGGGGGGTTTGCACGGCTCAGATTTTGAATATTGACCTGTACACTTCTATATATTTCTTTATAACAAAAACAAATTCCCTTCATCTTATACATAACTGAGAGTAGGAGAGTGTAAATGATATTTATTATTTCCATAAGAACATAAGAAGTGCCCTGCTGGGTCAGACGAGGTCCATCAAGTCCAGCATCCTGTCTGACAGTCACAGTCTGGGGCACAAGTACTAGTATTTCTTCACGGAGAGGGTGGTGGATGCCTGAAATGCCCTTCCGGAGGAAGTGGTGAAGACCAGAACTGTGAAGGACTTCAAAGGGGCGTGGGATAAACACTGTAGATCCATAAAGTCTAGAGGACGTGAATGAAGAGTGGGTGGCTCACGGGAATGACGGCTACTGCCTGGAGATAATGCCCTTATTCAATAAACATACACATGGTTAATGCGACTCCAACATTGCTCTAAGCTTCAACGGCAAGAGGAAATGTGGAAAAAGATTTGCATTCACAAAAAAGCAGGGAGTAACTGGCTTGTTACGGCGGTTACTACCCCAAACCAAATAAGCCTGGTACTTCACTTTTAATGCATATCCAGCATAGCTCTCTGCTTCAACAGCAGGGTAGAATGACTGATACATCACGCATATCCAGCATAGCTCTCTGCTTCAACGGCAGGGGAGAAAGTCTCATAGTTCACTTTCAATGCATATCCAGCATAACTCTCTGCTTCTACGGCAGGGGAGAAAGTCAGATACTTCACTTTCAATGCATATCCAGCATAACTATCTGCTTCAACGGTAGGGGGAATGAAGAAAAGTAGATCTATATACAGACAACAACCGACAAGGTCTGAATTATTTAGTCTGGGTAAACAAATAAGCATGGGTATAGCTTGCTTATTGCGGCGGTTACTACCCCTAACTAATTAAGCTAGATATTTCACTTAGAGGCAGTTCCAACACTGCTCTCTACATTAATGGTGGGGGTGGAAGGGAAATAGAATCAAAAGGTTACTAAGAGCCAAGAGTAACAGATAAGAATGAGAAAAAAAAAAGTGCAAACCTTGCTGGGCAGACTGGGTGGGCCATTTGGTCTTCTTCTGCCGTCATTTCTATGTTTCTATAATAGTTGATCCATTTCTTGTATCTCACTCCCAGGGATAAGCGCCGGCTTTCCTGACTCCACCTGGCTAATAACTCTTTATGGACTTTTCCTTCAGGGGCTTCTCCAATCCTCTTCTGAACCCCCCATGCTACGTCCCTTAACCGCGTCCTCCTGCAACAGATTCCATCGCTTGATTGTGCTGCGAGTGGAAAATACTTCCTATGGTTGGA
Organism: Rhinatrema bivittatum; assembly: GCF_901001135.1. Taxonomy (NCBI): domain Eukaryota; kingdom Metazoa; phylum Chordata; class Amphibia; order Gymnophiona; family Rhinatrematidae; genus Rhinatrema; species Rhinatrema bivittatum. The sequence continues at coordinate 50,958 of NW_021820292.1, read as the reverse complement.
ATTAAATCTGCCGCTTGCTACTATCATGGGATGTCCCTTAGTCCTATTGTTACTGAGAGGGTAAATAACCGTTCCCTATTTACCCGTTCCACCCCACTCATGATTTATAAATCCCAATCATATCCCCTTCTCTGCCTTCTCTTCCTCCACAAGTCTCTCTGTAGAATATACTGAGAGAGCTCAGAGATTTACATCTAAAATGTGTTGCATAGGGCAGGCTTTGCAATTTGAGATTTTGGCAAATGTAAGAGAAAGAATAAATAAGAGATCGGGGAAGACAGGAGAGAACGGGATCAGGACCACAAACAGAGGAAGGGGAAGGGGAAGGGGAAGAAAGGAGCAATCTCTTATCTGTACAGACAGATTGCAGATCTGCATCTGAGAAACTCCACATTCTGACCGCTAATGATTTAATGCAAACAAAGAAAGCAAAAGCAAAAGAGAGAGATTCTTCTACCTGCAAAGCTTGTGATCACTTTCTTCAGTTGCTGAGGGTATCTCAGTGGGAAAACCAATCTCAGGTCAGTAGAAACAGCCTCTGGTTTTGGAAACTTTGTGTTCTGACACCTACAGGTAAGAGAGTCACTGGGATTATTCTGGGAGATGTTCAACCCAAGGAGATAGACATTTTATTTATTTATTTTTTTATATACTGACATTTGATCTGAGATATCACATCGGTTTACATTCAGGTACTGGAGGTGCTTCCCATCCCCAGAGGGCTTACAATCTAAGATTGTACCTGAGGCAGTGGAGGATAAAGCGACTTGCCCAAGGTCACAAGGAGCAACAGCTGGACTTGATTGCTGGCCTCTTGGTTCGTAGCCCACTGCTCTAACCACTAGGCTATTCCTCCTCCCTCCATGGGACAGGTGGAGAGAATGAGATATAACTACAGGTAAGAAGGTCACTGGGATTATTCTGGGAGATGTTCAACCCCAGGAGATGGACATGGGACAGGTGGAGAGAATGAGATATAACTACAGGTAAGCGAGTCACTGGGATTATTCTGGGAGATTTTCAACCCAATGAGGTGGTCATTTATTTATTTAACAGTTTTTTGTTTTTTTTTTATACCGACCTTCATAGTAAATAACCATATCGGATCGGTTTACATTTAACATAGGGGTAGATTTTCAAACGAGCGCGAACAGCCTACTTTTGTTTGCGCTCCAGGCGCAAACAAAAGTACGCTGGATTTTAGTAGATACGCGCATAGTCGCGCGTATCGGCTAAAATCCTGGATCGGCGCGCGCAAGGCTATCGATTTCGTATAGCCTGCGCGCGCCGAGCCGCGCAGCCTACCCCCGTTCCCTCCTAGGCCGCTCCGAAATCGGAGCGGCCTAGAAGGGAACTTTCCTTTGCCCTCCCCTCACCTTCCCCTCCCTTCCCCTACCTAACCCACCCGCCCGGCCCTGTCTAAACCCCGATCCTACCTTTGTCGGGGGATTTACGCCTCCCAGAGGGAGGCGTAAATCCCCAGCGCGCGAGCGGGACCCCTGCGCGCCGGGCCGCGACCTGGGGGCGGGTACGGAGGGCGAGGCCACGCCCCCGGACCGCCCCGGGGCGTAGCCCCGCCCCCGTACCCGCCCCCAAAACGCTGCCGGCACGCCCCCGAAACGCCGCGCAATCCGGCCCCGCCCCCCGACACGCCTCCCGACACGCCCACTCCGAAAACCCCGGGACTTACGCGAGTCCCGGGGTTGTGCGCGCGCCGGTGAGCCTATGTAAAATAGGCTCACCGGCGCGCAGGGCCCTGCTCGCGTAAATCCGCCCGGTTTTGGGCGGATTTAGGCGAGCAGGGCTCTGAAAATCTACCCCATAGGGTATAACTGAAGGAACAATTCAGGTAAACAATAAATAACCATAGATAGGAATAAGTCAAAGTTACAATCAACGGGAGTCAAGAACTTGGAAAGCTTAAAACAAGCTGGAAGGAAGATAAAGGCAAGTATTAATTATGAAAGATACGATAGAGAGAACGGGTTAAAGCTTGAAAGTGCTTTAACCTGGAGGTACCAGAGTCATGGGACAGGTGGACAGAATGAGATATAACTACAGGTAAGAGAGTCACTGGGATTATTCTGGGAGATGTTCAACCCCAGGAGATGGACATGGGACAGGTGGCGAGAATGAGATATAACTTCAGGTAAGAGAGTCACTGGGATTATTCTGGGAGATTTTCAACCCAATGAGGTGGACATGGGACAGGTGGAGAGAATGAGATATAACTACAGGTAAGAGAGTCACTGGGATTATTCTGGGAGATGTTCAACCCCAGGAGATGGACATGGGACAGGTGGCGAGAATGAGCTATAACTACAGGTAAGAGAGTCACTGGGATTATTCTGGGAGATTTTCAACCCAATGAGGTGGACATGGGACAGGTGGAGAGAATGAGATATAACTACAGATAAGAGAGTCACTGGGATTATTCTGGGAGATGTTCAACCCCAGGAGATAGACATGGGACAGGTGGAGAGAATGAGATATAACTACAGATAAGAGAGTCACTGGGATTATTCTGGGAGATATTCAACCCCAGGAGATGGACATGGGACAGGTGGAGAGACTGATATAACTAAAGATAAGAGAGTCACTGGGATTATTCTTGGAGATATTCAACAGAGAATGGACAGGTGGAGAGAATGAGATATAACTACAGGTAAGAGAGTCACTGGGATTATTCTGGGAGATGTTCAACCCCAGGGGATAGACATGGGAGAGGTGAAGAGAATGAGATATAGCTACAGGTAAGAGAGTCACTGGGATTATTCTGGGAGATGTTCAACAGAGAATGGACAGGAGGAGAGAATGAGATATAGCTACAGGTAAGAGAGTCACTAGGATTATTCTGGGAGATGTTCAACACAAGGAGATAGACATGGGACAGATTGAGAGAATGAGATATAACTACAGGTAAGAGAGTCACTGGGATTATTCTGGGAGATGTTCAACCCCAGGGGATAGACATGGGAGAGGTGAAGAGAATGAGATATAGCTACAGGTAAGAGAGTCACTGGGATTATTCTGGGAGATGTTCAACAGAGAATGGACAGGAGGAGAGAATGAGATATAGCTACAGGTAAGAGAGTCACTAGGATTATTCTGGGAGATGTTCAACACAAGGAGATAGACATGGGACAGATTGAGAGAATGAGATATAACTACAGGTAAGAGAGTCACTGGGATTATTCTGGGAGATGTTCAACCCCAGAAGATAGACATGGGACAGGTGGAGAGAATGAGATATAACTACAGATAAGAGAGTCACTGGGATTATTCTGGGAGATATTCAACCCCAGGAGATGGACATGGGACAGGTGGAGAGACTGAGATATAACTAAAGATAAGAGAGTCACTGGGATTATTCTTGGAGATGTTCAACAGAGAATGGACAGGTGGAGAGAATGAGATATAACTACAGGTAAGAGAGTCACTGGGATTATTCTGGGAGATGTTCAACCCCAGGAGATGGACAATGGACAGGTGGAGAGAATGAGATATAATTACAGTTAAGAGAGTCACTGGGATTATTTGGAAGATGTTCAACTCCAGGAGATAGACATGGGACAGGTGGAGAGAATGAGATATAGCTATAGGTAAGAGAGTCACTGGGATTATTCTGGGAGATGTTCAACAGAGAATGGACAGGAGGAGAGAATGAGATATAGCTACAGGTAAGAGAGTCACTAGGATTATTCTGGGAGATGTTCAACACAAGGAGATAGACATGGGACAGATTGAGAGAATGAGATATAACTACAGGTAAGAGAGTCACTGGGATTATTCTGGGAGATGTTCAACCCCAGGGGATAGACATGGGAGAGGTGAAGAGAATGAGATATAGCTACAGGTAAGAGAGTCACTGGGATTATTCTGGGAGATGTTCAACAGAGAATGGACAGGAGGAGAGAATGAGATATAGCTACAGATAAGAGACTCACTAGGATTATTCTGGGAGATGTTCAACACAAGGAGATAGACATGGGACAGATTGAGAGAATGAGATATAACTACAGGTAAGAGAGTCACTGGGATTATTCTGGGAGATATTCACCCTCAGGGGACAGAGTTGGGACAGGTGGAGGGAGTGAGATTCACCTATAGGTAAGAGGGACACTAGGATTATTCCTGGAGATGTTCATCTCCAGGGCGTAGGAATGGAGAATGTGGAGGGAATGAAATATATTAAGGGCCCTGTTTCTAATGATTATGCAGCTGCAGTTAGATCTGTAAATTCTGGTGATAATCCAGGCTAACCGGTCTGTAGTTTCCTGGATCGCCCCTGGAGCCCTTTTTAATTATTGGGGTTACATTTGCTATCCCCCAGATTTCAGGTACAATGGATGATTATAATGATAGGTTACAAATTTTTACTAATAGGTCTGAAATTTCATTTTTTAGTTCCTTCAGAACTCTGGGGTGTATACCATCCGGTCCAGGTGATTTACTACTCTTCAGTTTGTCAATCAGGCCTACCACATCTTCTAGGTTCACCATAATTTGATTCAGTCCATCTGAATCATTGCCTATGAAAACCTTCTCCATTACGGGTACCTCCCCAACATCCTCTTCAGTAAACACCGACGCAAAGAAATCATTTAATCTTTCCGCAATGGCCTTATCTTCTCTAAGTGCCCCTTTAACCCCTTGATCAACTAATGGTCCAACTAACTCCCTCACAGGCTTTTACTGTGAGTTTTTGCATCTACGGCCAACTTCTTTTCAAATTCTCTCTTAGCTTGTCTTATCAATGTTTTAAATTTAACTTGCCAACGTTTATGCTTTATCCTATTTTCTTCTGTTGGATCCTTCTTCCAATTTTTGAATGAAGATCTTTTGGCTAAAATAGCTTCTTTCACCTCCCCTTTTAACCATTTATTTATTTATTTATTTTATTTATTTAAAATTTTTTATATACCGACATTAGTGAACCACATCATACCGGTTTACAATTGAACTGACAGGTAGAAAAAACAATGAACAGGGGTGGGGTAAGGGGAATCAAACCAAAAGACATCAAGCTAGGTTGAGAGAACCTTGCCCAAATCTCATCATGGAGTGAGTTTCCTCACTCCGAAGGCCATCAAATCTTCACAAGAGACCACTGTTCTCTTCGTAGGTATCTCGTAGAATGTCAAAGTGGCCCCTAATCCCCTACACTCTTACCTAAAACCCACCTCGAGTTACTAGGTGGACCTACCATAGGGATACAAATACCTACCTATGGGAATGACATTATGGTCTCTCTCTCTCTCTCTCTCTTTCTCACCTGAAATAGGCCTTACAGGAGACATCACAAAGAGCAATGAAACCTTACCTAACACAATCCAAAGAGGTGTGGTTAACATTGGCATTATGGCTGTGTGATAGCTCTTCACAGGCTAACCCAGCCCACACTCCACCTAGTTTCTGAGTTTGCATCGCATCATACAATATGGTGCAATTGCATACAAAAACACCTTATTGCATTTTGATAAATGACCCCCTACATTTGTTCATAAATGTTTATATTTCATCCCTCTTATACGTAATGAAATACTATAGAATTAGATACTGTTTATTTATGGAAGGAACCTGTATGGCAGAATGAGTTGAAACATGCGGTTAGGTTCTGAGTGCCTTGCTCTTTGAACAAAGCAGATGTTTGTAGCTGTTTATACTGAGATCTGATATTAAAGATGAGTTAAGCTTTCTTCTTATCTTATTGCTTTCTGCTTCAAAAATTATAGGGAGGGATGTCCTCCTATTATATAATCTCCTCATGTTTTTATGAATCAATAAATCTCTATGTGAAATGTAATAACTGACTATCATGATGTAATATTTGTATGATACACTTAGTTAATACCTCGTTACATACATTCTTTTAGATGCCATTGTTTTGTTGCTCACGTCTGAATTGATGCAGTTTTATTAGTTCTTAGTTGCTATTCTCTGTGCTCCTGGTATTAGCTGTCTGTATGATCTCACAGCATTTAGAGAGGTTTGTTTTGTTTTTCACCTCTTGGACCACTGGTGGGTGGGGGAATATATGCCACACCTGAGTTTAAATGTTCTGGAAATCTAAAAAGAAAAATTAGCAAGCTATACTACACTGCCAGTGGGAGACTGGAGACCACACTTCATCGCAGGGTGGAGAAACACCCAAATGACAGCACCTGCGGAGTCTTTATTACCCACGCTACACTGAGCGCAGTGAGCCTGACATTGAGCACACAATGAAAGCCGGCCTATGTACTCTGACCAGCGGGGGGCCCTCAGAAGTCAGAATAGGCTAACCATGTGTACAACTACCTGAGTAGAGACTGCAACGCATGACAGAAGATACTGAGGCCAAGCCGCGAAAGCTCCTGGAAGATTAAAGGTAAGCTTTGCTATTTTTAAATTGGCCAGTTTCTAGATCAATTAAACTCCAGGTGTAATTAGATGGGGTTTAGGTAATAATTGATGAATTCATATGACCAATTACACAATAGACTAATATACTGTGCCTTTCCTCTTTAGTTAAGGTACTTTGTACATTGCAGACAGGCATTATTAGATCTACTTGTCTGTAATCAGAATGAATTCACGAGCCCTGACCAAGTAGAAAAGCAAAAGGCCTTCTATGCTGCATATTCCTGTTCCATCTCTATTTTTGGACTACCTCTATGAACATTCTATACAAAATGCTTCATTTGATGGCTTTAAAATTTTGATATTGCATTTTTATATGCTTAGTATTAGAATCCTTTACAAATATTCAATGATATGATAATTAATGTAACATGCCATAGGGGTTTTGGGTCAAAGGTAACTAATGATACTTATAACAGTAATAGTATTCCTTCTTGTTTTGTTTGTATCAATTTAATGTAACTTAATGTTATGTAAAAGAAGCATTCCTAAAATCATGTTCTCAACAACACTTGCAATACCCCAGAAAGTATCTTCAGATGAAGAATTCAATAGATTATGCACTATGAGTGATCGCATATTAGAAATTCCTTAGGCAATGCTCCTGGGCTTCAAGGAGGGACTGAGATAATAAAATGTATTAGAGGCATCTTTTCAATGGTAAAGTACCAGTGAGTCCCAGAAGACATTGCTGGATTCTGGAAACTGTCTCACATTTAGATAACAAAAGACAAATGTATGTCTTTGTAGTTCTAGATATCACATGAAGAGCTGTAGAATGCGCGTCTTCAAGATTTATTTATTTAAATACTTTTGATATACCGATTCTCAAGACTAGTGACTTATCGTACCGGTTTATATTGAAACAAGGGGTAACCAATTAACTATGAAGATAAAGTTACAATGAACAGGGGGTTTACAGAGTGGGAGAGTAGAGAGCAAAAGCATACGATTAACATAATAAGATATAAATAACTAAGTTTAACATAACGAAGTTTAACATAGGAACGAATGTAGCAAGCTTAGACAATAGATTAGTCTTTAGGTCTATAAAGCTGTAGGCATGAATGAGGGAGGAGGAGGGGGGGGATCTGTGAGAAAGGATTGTATAGCTGTGCTGTTAGTATGGTGTCCATTAAGGGAAGGCTTGGGTGAACAGCCACGTTTTTAGGTTAGGTTAGGATTCCCAGGCTAATTAAGAATGCTAATGTTAGCAAATGTTTTCACCTTGTAATCTTAAATCAAAGACGTGTTTATAGTAACATCCTGGAAGAAAGTGTGTTTAAGTGAAGTCAAGTGGCTACCTGATTAAGTCGGACTCTGCAACTTTGAGAGCCAACTTCCTTATGCGCATAACAATAAAGGCTTTTAATTCTAAGAAACATACAGTCTCTGTTGTTGTTGTGTCTTTGGTATAACTATTACATTACAGGTGACAGTGTGTATGAGGGACTGTGCAAGAGAGAGGAGTGTGAGAGCATGAGAGGGTGTGAGCCAGCATGCATGTGTGAGAGTGTGTATGAGTGAGTGTGTTAGAGAGAGGAAAGGAGTTTGTGAGTGAATGATAAAGTGTAAGTGAGCATAATGTGTGAGAGTGTATGAGTGAGTGTGTTAGAGAGAGGGAAGGAGTGTGTGAGAGACAGAGAGTGTATGAGTGAGTGTGTTAGAGGGAAGGAGTGTGTGAAAGAATGAGAGGGTGTGAGTGATTTCTTTGCTTCGGTGTTTACTGAAGAGGATGTTGGGGAGGTACCCGTAATGGAGAAGGTTTTCATGGGTAATGATTCAGATGGACTGAATCAAATCACGGTGAACCTAGAAGATGTGGTAGGCCTGATTGACAAACTGAAGAGTAGTAAATCACCTGGACCAGATGGTATACACCCCAGAGTTCTGAAGGAACTAAAAAATGAAATTTCAGACCTATTAGTAAAAATTTGCAACTTATCATTAAAATCATCCATTGTACCTGAAGACTGGAGGATAGCAAATGTAACCCCAATATTTAAAAAGGGCTCAAGGGGCGATCCGGGAAACTACAGACCGGTTAGCCTGACTTCAGTGCCAGGAAAAATAATGGAAAGTGTTCTAAACATCAAAATCACAGAACATATAGAAAGACATGGTTTAATGGAACAAAGTCAGCATGGCTTTACCCAGGGCAAGTCTTGCCTCACAAATCTGCTTCACTTTTTTGAAGGAGTTAATAAACATGTGGATAAGGGTGCACCGGTAGATATAGTATACTTGGATTTTCAGAAGGCGTTCCTCATGAGAGGCTTCTAGGAAAAGTAAAAAGTCATGGGATAGGTGGCGATGTCCTTTCGTGGATTGCAAACTGGCTAAAAGACAGGAAACAGAGAGTAGGATTAAATGGGCAATTTTCTCAGTGGAAGGGAGTGGACAGTGGAGTGCCTCAGGGATCTGTATTGGGACCCTTACTGTTCAATATATTTATAAATGATTTATAAATGATTTGGAAAGAAATACGACGAGTGAGATAATCAAATTTGCAGATGACACAAAATTGTTCAGAGTAGTTAAATCACAAGCAGATTGTGATAAATTGCAGGAAGACCTTGAGAGACTGGAAAATTGGGCATCCAAATGGCAGATGGAATTTAATGTGGATAAGTGCAAGGTGATGCATATAGGGAAAAATAACCCGTGCTATAATTACACAATGTTGGGTTCCATATTAGGTGCTACAACCCAAGAAAGAGATCTAGGTGTCATAGTGGATAACACACTGAAATCGTCGGTGCAGTGTGCTGCGGCAGTCAAAAAAGCAAACAGAATGTTGGGAATTATTAGAAAAGGAATGGTGAATAAAACGGAAAATGTCATAATGTCATAATGCCTCTGTATCGCTCCATGGTGAGACCGCACCTTGAATACTGTGTACAATTCTTGTCGCCGCATCTCAAAAAGGATATAATTGCGATGGAGAAGGTACAGAGAAGGGCTACCAAAATGATAAGGGGAATGGAACAACTCCCCTATGAGGAAAGACTAAAGAGGTTAGGACTTTTCAGCTTGGAGAAGAGACGACTAAGGGGGGATATGATAGAGGTGTTTAAAATCATGAGAGGTCTAGAACGGGTAGATGTGAATCGGTTATTTACTCTTTCGGATAGTAGAAAGACTAGGGGGCACTCCATGAAGTTAGCATGGGGCACATTTAAAACTAATCGGAGAAAGTTCTTTTTTACTCAACGCACAATTAAACTCTGGAATTTGTTACCAGAGGATGTGGTTCGTGCAGTTAGTATAGCTGTGTTTAAAAAAGGATTGGATAAGTTCTTGGAGGAGAAGTCCATTACCTGCTATTAAGTTCACTTAGAGAATAGCCACTGCCATTAGCAATGGTAACATGGAATAGACTTAGTGTTTGGGTACTTGCCAGGTTCTTATGGCCTGGATTGGCCACTGTTGGAAACAGGATGCTGGGCTTGATGGACCCTTGGTCTGACCCAGTATGGCATTTTCTTATGTTCTTATGTTCTTATACATGTAAGAGTGTATAAGTGAGTGTGTTAGTGGGAAGGAGTGTGTGAGAAACTGAGAGGGTGTGAATGAGAAATGGGTGAGAATGTGTATGAGTGAGTGTGTTAGAGAGGGAAGAAGTATGTGAGCGAATGAGAGGGTGTGAGTGAGCATGCATGTGTGAGTGTATGAGTGAGGGTGTTATAGAGAGGAAAGGAGTGTGTGAGAGACTGAGAGGGTGTGAGTGTGCATACATGGGTGAGAGTGTGTATGAGTGTGAGTGTGTTAGAAAGGAGAGTGTGAGAGAATGAGAGTGTGTATGAGTGAGCCTGTGAGTGTGAGTGTATCCAAGGCAATCTCACAGTGATCAGCAATCAAAGGATCCCAGGTCTGCTGCTATGGATCACAGGACTTGCCCCATGGAGGTCAGGGAGGGAGTGAGGTGTGCGAGAACATCAGGTATCTCAGTCCCTATAATCACTGCTTCCTGCCAGTGCCAGTCCAGAGCTCATCTCCAACACCTCTCCCTTTACTGGAAAGAGATCCATAGGGTGGAGATCAGTGGGTGATGGATAGGAGATTCATGGAGGCGCAGGGAGAAGGTTAGGAGTGTGGAGATTAAGTTTGGTGGAGGAGATGGTGTTGCATCAGAGGTGGACCCTTGGGCTGAGGTGGGGTTGACGCAACCTGTAGGAGAGGACCTACAGTCCCCATCATCAGCAGGTGGAGTGGGCTGAAGGTAGAGGCTGCTGGAGCTTTTCCTATACCAGCCCTCGTTCCCTGTGGGTTGAGCCTTTGGATGCCGAGGCTGGCAGGACTTAGGAGGGCCTTGAGGTTGGTTAACAAGAGAAGTTGGTTCATCCCAGAGATAGCAGATGATAGGTGGCGTAATCCTATCCTGGACTGGGTATGGTACTGGAACTCGGGTGCCAATGGAAAGGAGATTAGCTGAAGGCGCTTGAGCAAAGGTAGGCCGAAGCCGAATAAGTCCACGTCCAGGGAGTAAGCTAGGAGAGGCATCAATGATAGGCTTGGATCAGGGCCAGCGGCAAATCGGAGGTTGTGGCAAGTAATGCTGAGTTGATCACGGAGAATTCAATAGCATTAGTTAATCAAGGCAATGGTCTGACCATGAAGAAGTCAATAGTATAGTCGGGCATGGCAGAGGTCTGGGTCTGGGGATAGGCAGTATCATAGTCAGGCGTAGCAGAGGTCTGGGGCTGGAAATAGACAGTAGCGTAATCAAGCGTAGCAGAGGTCTGGGTCTGGAGATAGGCTGAAGCGCAGTCAAGCAAAACAAAGTCGATATCCGTAGAGTCAGTCCAGAACATAGATAGGGCAGGAACGAAGAAGACAGGAACCGGGAACAACGAAGGTCAGGAACGAAGAATAGAGAGGATTCTCTAACAACGAGTACTCGAGTAGCGAGTAGACCTGTTGCAAAGGCAATGCTATGGAGCGAGGCCTGAGCTTAAATACACTGAAGAGTTTGACGTCATCATTTTTTATTTTTTTATTTATTTAACAGTTTTTTGTTGTTTTTTTTTCCCGGGGTCACAGCCAGGTTCCCGCCATGGGCCCTTCATAAGGATCAGTGATGTGTGCGCTCACGCCTAGGGAGGGGTGCGGGTAGCAATGGCATCTTGACCTGCAACACTGGGGACTATAGCAGAGCCGGAGGCACTGGGGGCAGCCCGAGGTCAGAGACAGCGGCCCACTGCCACTAGTGAGGAGGAACCAGGAGCTGGAGTCTGTGTAAGAAGGTGAGGGGGCCATGCCGTGGGTCTGCCGCAGATGGCACGCGTAACAGATGGGTTGTGTTGGTGGGAGAGAAATTTTGTCATAGTGGAAGGTGAGATTTGGGATGAATACAGGGGTAAGACATGAGAAAACTGTGTGGAGGGGAGGTGAATATTAAATAGTCCTGAATACGTTATGCCAGTATTATTACTGCGTTTCCTGCTGTCATATTTACATTGCAGAACAAATGAGTGTATTTGGCACTGCTGTTATTACTGTTAATTGTTGCGCCTGGTCACAGATGGCTGCGACCTCTCATGCTCACCTCTTTTCTTGCTACTTTGTCAATCCTCGGAAGAATGGCGGCCTCCACCAGTCACCGCCGACCTCCCTGGCATTCCCAGGATGGTGTGGGCGCTGCCGACCGCCATCTTGCTCCTGGCATTACCTAGCGTGCTTGCACGCACACAGGGCCTTCCTTAATACATGTCATGGTGGGAAGCTCGGGGGCATCCCCCCTGCATGACGTCACCACTTTGTTGTACTTAAGCTGCCTGGCCCTTTGTTAAGACGAGTTAGCAAGGAGTTGCTGAATTCCACCTCAAGTTGGACTTCCGTCTCCAGTTCCTGACCTGGTTTGTGAACACTCTGGGTACCCACTCCTCAGGGCATTCTGCGTTCTAGACTATCCGTTCCTCGGAGGGTCTCTCTGCTTGGCCTTTCCTCTGGAACTTCCTTTGTGAGTACCTACTTCAGACTTCATATTCTCCAACTACCTACTCCCTTCTTCTGCAGTGTACCCCATTGCCTTTGGCCACTACTGCATTTTTCTCAGTAGGGATCGCTATGCCTACTTCACTCTCTACAGAGGATACTCAGCTTCCAGCACCTGAGTCTCTCTCTCCTTCACCGCCTCAGACTTCTTCGGCATACCCCGTTCTGCGGGCCACTACCGGATCTTCACACCTGAGGTATTTCACCTTGCTGAAGGACATCCTGGTGTACCCCGCTCCACGGACCACTACCGGATCTACACACCTGAGATATACTACTCTGCTGAAGGATCTCCCTGGCGTACCCCGCTCCATGGACCACTACCGGATCTACACACCTGAGATATACTACCCTGCTGAAGGACATCCTGGCGTACCCCACTTCGCGGGCCTCTACCGGATCTTCACACCTGAGATATACTACCCTGCTGAAGGACATACTGGCGTATCCCGCTTCGCAGGCCACTACCGGACTTTCACATCTGAGATATACTTCCCTGCTGAAGGATCTCCCTGGCGTACCCCGCTCCACGGACCACTACCAGATCTACACACCTGAGATATACTACCCTGCTGAAGGATCTCCCTGGCGTACCCCGCTCCATGGACCACTACCGGATTTTCACACCTGAGATATACTACCCTGCTGAAGGATCTCCCTGGCGTACCCCACTCCATGGACCACTACCGGATCTTCACACCTGAGATATACTACCCTGCTGAAGGACATCCTGACGTATCCCGCTTCGCAGGCCACTACCGGACTTTCACATCTGAGATATACTTCCCTGCTGAAGGATCTCCCTGGCATACCCCGCTTCGCGGGCCACTACCAGATCTACACACCTGAGATATACTTCCCTGCTGAAGGATCTCCCTGGCATATCCCACTTCGTGGGCCACTACCGGATCTTCACACCTGAGATATACTACCCTGCTGAAGGACATCCTGGCATACCCCACTTCGTGGGCCACTACCGGACTTTCACACCTGAAGCTGCACCCTGAGTTTATCCTCTATTCTGAACTGTACTCATTATTTATTTATTATTTATTTATTTATTTATTTATTTATGGTTTTTATATACCGATCTTCCTGCATTAAATACAAATCAAACCGGTTTACAAGGAACAAGAAAACTGCCTGTACGGTGATACATAGAACTAAGAACATACATTGTAAACAGGGCAAACACAGTTAAAATTTAAAATTTAACTGAACAGAGAAAAAAATATTTACAATGCATAGTCATAAATGTCCTAAAGCATTCAAAGAGAAAAATGTGATTGGTTAAAATGCAGATTCTGGAAATGCAAGGTTGAATAACCATGTTTTTAATTTTTTTTTGAAGGATATTGGGCAAGGATCTTGTCTAAGGTCCGATGGGAGATTGTTCCATTGAGTGGGTCCTGAGGTAGAGAAGGCTCTGATCTTTAGTGATGTTTTTGTTTGAGGTACGAAGAGAGTGCCTTGATAAGCTCTTCTCATTGGCCTAGTGGGATTATTAGGGCAAACTTGGTGAGTTAAATCGATTGGGGCAAGATTGTGAACAGATTTGTGCATGATGGTCAGCACTTTGTATCGGATTCTATATTTGATAGGGAGCCAGTGAAGGTTGTAGAGAATGGGAGTGATATGGTCCCTCTTTTTGGAATTGGTTAGAATCCTGGCGGCTGAATTCTGTAACATCTGAAGAGGCTTAGTGGTAATAGCCGGGAGCCCAAGTAATAATGAGTTACAGTAATCGATTTTTGTGAGTATGATTGCTTGTAGAACCAGACTGAAATCATAAAAGTGCAGGAGAGGTTTAAGCTTCTTAAGGACCTGTAGTTTGAAGAAGCACTCCTTTGTTGTATTGTTGACAAACCTTTTGAAGTTCAACTGGTTGTCCAGGAGAGTGCCTAGATCTCTTACGTGAGAGGTCTTTTTGATGTTATCTAGTTTTGTTGAAGGGAAGTTAGGAAGAGATTGGTTGTCAACTTGAGGTTGATCATCTTGGTGAAAAACTGTCTCCCTGGACATGAGGTTTTCATCTTGAGAGATGATTATGAATTCAGTTTTGTCTTTGTTGATAACTAGGTTAAGCTGGAAAAGGAGTGAACTGATTTCCTTAAAGCAATTATCCCAAAACATAAGGGATTTTAGTAACGATTCCTTGATTGGAATGAGAATTTGGATATCATCCGCATAGATGTAATGCTTGATTTTTAACTTGGTAAGGAGGAAGCAGAGCAGAAGCAGATAAATGTTGAAAAGTGTTGGTGAAAGGGCGGAGCCCTGTGGGACACCCAAGTTGGATCTAATTGGATATGATTGTTTATTGTTGATTTTAACTTTGAAAGATCTATTGCTAAGGAAAGAACGGAACCAGCAATACCAATATCTTTGAGTCGGTCTAGCATAATTGAATGGTTGACCGTATCAAAGGCAGCCGAAAGATCAAGGAGGATCAGTAGGTGTGATTGTTTTTTATCTGAGTTTACAATAATGTAGTCCGTAAGAGATATCAAAAGTGATTCTGTATTACGATATTTACGGAAACCATATTGTGAAGCTGCTAGGATATTATGTTCCTCCAGAAATTCAGTGAGTTGTTTATTCACAATTTTCTCCATGATCTTAGCGATGAATGGAAGATTGGCGATGGGTCGAAAATTTGCTGGGTCTGACATTGATAAGTTGGGTTTTTTTAGGAGAGGTTTCAGGATGGCTTGTTTTAGAGAATCGGGTACTAATCCTTGGGTTAACGAACAATTGATGATTTTTGCAATAGGCTTAGCAATTGTATTTGGTATTGAGATTAGAAGGTTTGCAGGAATGGAGTCTAGGGGATGTGAAGAAGGTTTGAGTGTTTTTAAAATATTTTCCACTTCTAGGGAAGAAGTGGTCTCAAAAGAGTCTAATTTTGTGGTCTGCTGAGGAATAGGTGTATTATGCAGGGGGAAAAGGGGATTAGAAGACGTAAACCTTTTGGTAAGATTGATAATTTTGTTATCGAAGAAGGTAGCCAGTTCTGTAGCTTTCATGAGAGCCTGGTCGTCTGGGATGGATGGAGGAAGGGGTTTGGTGAGGGCAGAGATGTATGAAAAAAGAGCTTTGGAATCGAATATGAAGTGGTGAATTTTTTTTGCGAAAAATTCTTTCTTAGTTTTGAAAATGGTGTTCCTGTAGATATTAAGGGTGGATTTGTAGCTTGCTAAAGTAGAGGTGGTAGGATTTTTACGCCATATATGTTCTTTATTTCTGAGGCATATTTTGATCGCTTTTAGTTCAGGGGTGAACCAGGGTTTTCTGTTATCTTGGGCCTTATGAATCATCTTAGTAGTAAGGGGGCAGGTTTGGTCTGTGACTTTATTTATGATAGAATGCCAGGAGTTGAAGGCAGAGTTTGCATCTGAGAGGTCCAGCTGAAACAGTTCTTTATCCAGGTGATTAGTAAGTATTTCTGATGAGCATGGTTTTCTGAAATGAAGGGTGGTTTTTGGGAAGGGAGGGGGAAGGGTGGTATCTGTCTTGAGAACTGTAGAGATGATTTGGTGATCTGACCAAAGAACTGGAGTACAAGTCGGGTCTGAAGAAATAGAGATACCTTCTTTGATGAAGATCAGGTCCAGAGTGTGGCCAGATTATGAGTTGTATTTTTAATGATCTGATTGAAGCCCATGTTATGAAAAGAAGATAAGAGAGTTTCTCAGTTGGAGGAGCGTGTGGCCAGCTCTACGTGAAGATTGAAGTCTCCCAAAAGCACTGCAGGAGAATCATAGTTGATGTGTTTGGCAATGTATTCAATGAGAGGGGATGGATCGGTTTCAAGGATACCAGGTGGAGCATAGATAAGGCATATTTGTAGTTCTTTAGATTTGAAGTATGCACATTAGGGATGTGAATCGTTTTTTGACGATTTAAAATATCGTCCGATATATTTTAAATCGTCAAAAATCGTTAGAGCCGCGATACAATAACAATTCCCCCGATTTATCGTCAAAAAATCGTAAATCGGGGGAAGGGGGAGGGGAAGGGGGAAGGGGGAAGGCGGGAAAACCGGCACACTAAAACAACACTAAAACCCACCCCGACCCTTTAAAATAAATCCCCCACCCTCCCGAACCCCCCCAAAATGCCTTAAATTACCTGGGGTCCAGAGGAAGGGTCCCGGTGTGATCTTTTACTCTCGGACCTCCGGTGCTTGTAGAAATGGCGCCGGCGCTACCTTTGGTTTTTCCATACGGAAAAACGATTCACGGCAGGAGATCGCTCCCGGACCCCTGCTGGAACCCCAGGGACCTTTGGCCAGCTTGGGGGGCATCCTGACCCCCACAAGACTTGCCAAAAGTCCAGCGGGGGTCCGGAACGACCTCCTGCAGTCGAATCGTGTTGTCTACGGTCCCCGCTGGACTTTTGGCAAGTCTTGTGGGGGTCAGGAGGCCCCCCCAAGCTGGCCAAAAGTCCCTGGGGGTCCAGCGGAGGTCCGGGAGCAATCTCCTGCCGCGAATCGTTTTTCCATATGGAAAAACGATTCGCATGCAGGAAGTCGTTCCCGGACCCCCGCTGGACTTTTGGCAAGTCTTGTGGGGGTCAGGAGGCCCCCCCAAGCTGGCCAAAAGTTCCTGGGGGTCCAGCGGGGGTCCGGGAGCGATCTCCTACGCTCCTGACCTCGGGGGACAAAAAACAAAATGGCGCCGGCGCTACCTTTGCCCTGTCATATGACAAGGCAAAGGTAGCGCTGGCGCCATTTCTACAAGCACCGGAGGTCCGAGAGTAAAAGATCACACCGGGACCCTTCCTCTGGACCCCAGGTAATTTAAGGCATTTGGGGGGGTTCGGGAGGGTGGGGGATTTATTTTAAAGGGTCGGGGTGGGTTTTAGGCTTGTTTTAGTGTGCCGGTTTTCGATTTACACGATTTTCACGATACTTAAAAAACCCAAACAGCGACGATCCGATTCCCTCCCCCTCCCAGCCGAAATCGATCGTTAAGACGATCGATCACACGATTCACACAGGGGAGATTCACACAGGGGAGAAGAAAAAACTGATACTTCACGCATATCCAGCATAGCTCTCTGCTTCAACGGCAGGGGAGAAGAAAAACAACCAATAAGGGCTGAATAACACAGTCTGGGGTAAAACAAATAAGCATGGGTGTAGCTTGCTTATTGCGGCGGTTACTACCCCTACTACCCCTAACTAATCAAGCTAGATATTTCACTTGGATGCAGCTCCATCACTGCTCTCTACATTAATGGTGGGGGAGGAAGGGAAATAGAACCAAGAGCTAAAAGAAACAGATAAGTATGAGAGAAAAAATGTGTGAAGCTTGCTGGGCAGACTGGATGGGCCGTTTGGTCTTCTTCTGCCGTCATTTCTATGTTTCTATGTTTCTATAATGCACATTCTATATTAGAAATTACACTTGAATGTTGCAGAGTTAATTTAAGGCCTTTCTTAGCTGCAAGTAAGAGTCCTCCTCCTCTTTTTTTAGGTCTGGGGATCGAGAAGAAGTCGTAAGTTTGTGTGGGCAGTTGATTAATAATTATAGAATCTGAAGATTTTAACCAAGTCTCTGTAATTGCACAGATATCAGGATTGACCTCTGAGAGATAGTCATTGAGTATGTGAGATTTTTTAGAGAGTGATAAGAAAATTATTACTTACCTGCTAATTTTTGTTCCTGTAGTACCATGGATCAGTCCAGACAGTGGGTTATGTCCCCAATCCAGCAGATGGAGTCAGCACAAGCTTTGAGGGGGCGTATCCATATATACTACTACCCCCTCTGCAGGAGTTCAGTATCGAGTATATCAAAGCCAGAGTAGAAACCCCCGAAGGATCAAGTTTGTGGAAACAGATAATGAAAACAATTGTAACCGCAACAAGTAACTGCAAACATCCTACCAACTTGTAGGGAGCTGTGAAAAACAGCGAAAAGAAACGACTGTGAAGACCCAGAACACTGCGAGCAAGAAGTAGCGCAGAGCTGAGCAGGATCAAGAACCCAAACGCGGTGGGCGTCTGGACTGATCCATGGTACTACAGGAACGAAAATTAGCAGGTAAGTAATAATTTTCTTTTCCCTGTACGTACCTGGATCAGTCCAGACAGTGGGATGTACCCAAGCTTCCCTAAATCGGGTGGGGTCCTGCGAGGCCTGCTCGGAGAACCTGCTCGCCAAAGTGTCCAGAGACCGAAGAGGCGAGGTGCAGACGATAGTGCCTCGAGAATGTGTGTAACGATTTCCAGGTGGCTGCCCTACAAATTTCCTGCGAGGATACCGAGCGAACCTCCGCCCAGGAAGCCGCCTGAGAACGTGTAGAATGCGCTACGATTCCGGGTGGGGGAGTAGGACCCGCCCCAATGTAGGAAGCAGCGATGCCGGCCTTCAGCCATCTGGCAATGGTAGTCTTCGAGGCCTGAGACCCCTTCTTAGGACCGGCCCAGAGTACGAAGAGATGGTCAGAGGTCCGGAACTCATTTGTAGCCTCCAGATAGAGGCGCAGAGTGCGCTTGACATTCAAGAGACGGAGAGACTTCGGCTCTGAGGAAGAGAAGGACGGCAACTCCACCGTCTGGTCCACATGGAATGCAGAAACCACCTTCGGAAGGAAGGAGGGAACGGTGCGAAGCGAAACTCCAGAGTCGGAGAAACGGAGATAGGGCTCTCTAAACGACAGAGCCTGCAGCTCCGAGATGCGTCGAGCGGAACAGATGGCCACAAGAAATACAGTCTTGAGAGTGAGATCCTTTATCGTTGCGCAGCGCAGCGGCTCGAACGGTGGTCCCGACAGGGAGCGAAGCACAAGGTTAAGACTCCAGGAGGGACAAGGGTCCCGTAACGGAGGACGCATATGCTTGACACCCTTGAGAAAACGAGCAATGTCAGGATACTGTAGAAGAGAGCCCCCATCGCTCAACAGCGAACCAAGGGCGGCCACCTGAACTCGTAGTGAATTATAGGCGAGCCCTTTTTCCACCCCCGCCTGTAGAAACTGAAGGATCTGAGGTACAGAAGCCTTAGCGGGTCTCGTGGCCTGGCTGGTACACCACAGCTCGAACACCTTCCAGACTCGAACATAGGCCGCCGACGTCGATGTCTTTCGTGCCCGCAATAGCGTGGATACTACCGCCTCCGGGTAGCCCCGACGCTGGAGGCGGCGCCTCTCAAAAGCCAGGCCGCAAGACAGAAGAGTTCTGCCTGCTCGAAAAATACCGGGCCCTGATGTAGGAGCTGGGGGAGGTGCCCCAGCCTGATTGGCCGGTCGATCACCAGCTGTAGCAGGTCCGCAAACCAGGGTCGCCTGGGCCATTCTGGGGCGACGAAAACCACGGTCCCCTGATGGCTTTCTATTCTGCGGAGCATCCTGCCCACCAGGGGCCATGGTGGAAAAGTGTAGAGCAGAAGATGTGGCGGCCACGGGAGGACCAGGGCATCCACTCCCTCCGCGCCGCGCTCTCTCCGGCGACTGAAGAAGCGTGGAGCCTTGGCATTGAGAGCGGACGCCATCAGATCCAAGTGGGGGGCTCCCCACCGATGGACGAGAAGTTGCATCGCTTTGTCGGAGAGAGATCACTCTCCGGGGTCCAGCAGTTGACGACTGAGGAAGTCCGCCTGGACGTTGTCCACACCGGCGATGTGCGAGGCCGCTAGCCGGACGAGATGACGCTCCGCCCATTGCATCAGCAGCGCCGCCTCGAGCGCGACCTGCGGGCTGCGCGTGCCTCCTTGTCGGTTGATGTAGGCCACGGTGGTAGCGTTGTCCGATAGGATTCTGACTTCCCGGTTCCGAAGAAGCGGGAGGAAATGTCGCAGAGCTAGCCGGACCGCTCTGGTTTCCAGACGGTTGATTGACCACTTCGCCTCCACCGTGGACCACATCCCCTGCGTGGCGCTTCGATCGCAGACTGCACCCCAGCCTGCTAGACTGGCATCGGTGGTCACCACCACCCAATTTGGCAGATCGAGGGACACGCCACGGGCCAGGTTCGGCGTATCCAACCACCAGCCCAGACTGTCCCTGGCATTCTGTGGGAGCGGGAGAATCATCTGGTAGTCCTGCGATACTGGTTTCCAACGGGAGAGGAGCGCCCACTGTAAGGTCCTGAGATGCGCGAAAGCCCAAGGTACAAGGTCGATGGTGGACCCCATCACTCCCAGGAGTTGCAGGTAGTCCCAGGAGGTGGGCTCTGGAAAACGCAGAGAACCGTCGTGTGTGATCCCGCAAGGACTGAGCTTTGTCCTGGCGCAGAAAAACTTTTCCCAGTAGGGTGTCGAAGGTCGCCCCCAAAAAAAAACCCAAGCGTTGCGAGGGCATGAGGGAGCTCTTGGAAAAGTTCACTACCCATCCCAGGGAATGTAGAAACCGTACTACTCGAGTCACCGCTGAGCGTCCATGATCGAATGAATTCGCCCGGAGGAGCCAATCGTCCAGATAAGGATGAACCAGGATGCCCTCCTTCCGGAGAGCTGCCGCCACGACTACCATGATCTTGGTGAAGGTGCGCGGCGCCGTCGCCAATCCGAACGGGAGAGCCGTGAACTGAAAATGCTGGTCCAGAATTTTGAAACGAAGGAAACGGTGGTGGTCCGGGCGGATGGGAATGTGCAGGTAGGCCTCCGTTAAGTCTGGGGAGGCGAGGAACTCCCCCCGATGCACCGCCGCAATCACTGACCGGAGCGTTTCCATGCGGAACCGAACGACTCGAAGGGATTTGTTGACTTCCTTGAGGTCTAGGATAGGCCGGAAGGAACCGTCCTTCTTTGGTACGACGAAATAGATGGAATAGTGGCCCGAGCCCAACTCTCCGAAGGGCACGGGCGCAGTTGTGTTGCCCACAACTGGTTCAAATCTTACCTCAGCAACAGAGACTACAAAATTCAGCTAGGCAATCACGTATCCAATGCCATCCCCCTTAATCAAGGTGTCCCTCAGGGATCATCCCTTTCCTCAACCCTCTTCAATATTTACATCCTTCCCCTCTGTTACTTCCTATCCAGCCTAAATCTCCCTCACTACATATACGCTGATGATGTTCAGCTGCTCATACCCATCACTGACTCCCTATCAAAAACATGGATTTCTGGAATGATACTCTCCAATCCATAAACAATCTCCTTTCTTCTATTCACTTAGCTCTTAATACATCTAAAACTGAAATCATGCTCATCTCACCCCTTAACCACTCGATCCTCCCCCCTCTTTCACAGTTCCAATTTGCCCAACAAGTCCGTGATTTGGGAATCATCCTCGATGGGCACTTTACACTGAAGAAATTTATCAACAACATACTAAAGGATGGCTTCTTTAAACTCCATACTCTAAAAAAACTTAAACCCTTACTACATCCCCCTGATTTCCGGACAGTCCTTCAAACTACTATCTTCGCCAAAACCGACTATTGCAACTCCCTCCTCCTCGGCCTTCCCAACAACGCCATTCACCCCATTCAAATTTTGCAAAACACAACAGCCCGGATCTTGACCAACTTACGCAGACATGACCATATTACACCTGTTCTAAAAGATCTTCTTTGGCTCCCAGTAGCATCCCGTATACAATATAAGGCGCTCTCTCTCATCCACAAGGCATTATACAACCCTGAAATGAACTGGTTTAACGAATCCTTCCGCTTACACCAGTCTAATAAGCCTACCAGACATGCACATCTCGCAACCATGCCTATCCCCTCTCCTAAACTCTACAAACTAACCTCCACGAGAGCCCGTGCACTATCCATCGCCGGGCCGACCCTTTGGAACACAATGCCAGTTGAATTAAGGCAAGAGGAATGCCTTAAATCTTTCAAGCGGAAGCTCAAGACCTGGCTCTTTGCCAAAGCATACACCTAATTCCCCCTCTTCCTCTCCACGGCCTCACCATGGCCCTCCTTCTGTCCCCCCCATCTCGCCTCTTCCTTCTTCTTTCCCCCCTCATCTCTTGTTCTCCCCATCCTGCTCTCCACTCCCCCCTCCCTTCCTAGTATTCCTATATCCCTTTTCTCTCAGTCTCCCCATTTTGTACATATGTATATAATTGCAAATCTTGTTTATTATTTAATGCAATTTCTCCCATGTTTTCTTACCCCCTTATTCCCGTGTTAACATGTTTTATTTGTTCTATGTAAAGCGCCATGCATGGCGTCTGTTTGCGTTACACTGTGAACCGATGTGATATCCTATCTCCCGGAGTCTGTCCAGAGTCAGCTGCACCGCTCCTCTCTTGAGCCACAGGGGGAAAAGATGAACCTTCCCTGCAGGGGGTGGACAAATTCCAATGCGTAGCCGTGTTTTATGGTATCCAGGACCCACTGGTCCGAGGTGATCCGTGCCCACTCCGCGTAGAAATACGTTAGTCGGTCCCCAATCCTGGGGACAGGGGAGTGGGCAAGACTGGCATCATTGTGAAGACTTGGTATAGGGGTTCCCGGTTCCGGGAGTAGTGCGTGCGGGCCGACGCCCGCGAAAGGAGCGCGACCAGGGCTGAGACCTGGGGGCGGATGACCGGGAGCCCGCCTGTCTGTATCCCCTGTAGCGCCGTTGCACTCTGGCTCTGGTCCGAGAAGAAGAAAATGCTCTGGATGGTCAAAACCTATCCTCCGGCAGCCGATGAACAGCGTTCTCCCCCAGGGACTTGATGATCTGGTCCAAATCCTCCCCGAAGAGGAACTTGCCCCTGAAGGGAAGAGAGCCCAGACTCGACTTAGAGGACGTATCAGCCGCCCAATTGCGTAGCCACAGTAGTCGTCGTGCTGCCACTACCGAAACCATGGATCTTGCGAGGACCCAAAAAAGGTCGTACGAGGCGTCCGCCCCATACGCCACTGCGGCTTCTAGCCGATCTGCCTGGGCAGCCTCATCGGACGGCAGGTTCTGAGACGTGAGGAGTTGTTGCACCCAAAGGAGACTAGCCCGCTGGGCAAGCAAACTGCACATCACCGCCCGCATACCCAGAGCGGAGACCTCGAAAACCCGCTTAAGGAAAACTTCCAACTTACGATCCTGTGTGTCCCGCAACGCCGCACCTCCCGTCACTGGGATAGTCGCCCTCTTCGTGACTGCCGACACTGCGGAGTCCACCTTTGGGACCTTGATGAGGTCCAGAAAATCTTTGGGGAGTGGGTACAGCTTTTCCATAGCCCGGCTGCTCTTCAGGGAGGCCTCCGGGGTGTCCCATTCCCTGGTGAGAAGTTGTAAAAACGAGTCATGAATGGGAAAAGCCCGAGCCCTCGGCCGGAGTGCCGCCAGGACAGGATCTCCCTTCTTTGAAGAAGTGACGACAGCGGGAGCTACTGGGGCAGGCGGGTCTGGTGGCGGATCCAAATCTAATTCTTGGATGATCTGCGGGATGAGGTCGTCCAGCTCTTCCCTCTGGAAGAGGCGTAGGGTACGCGGATCATCCCCCTCCTGCGTGCCGTCCCCTTGTCCCCCGTCCGGGAGGTCAAGTCCATGT
This sequence comes from Rhinatrema bivittatum, assembly GCF_901001135.1. Lineage (NCBI taxonomy): Eukaryota > Metazoa > Chordata > Amphibia > Gymnophiona > Rhinatrematidae > Rhinatrema > Rhinatrema bivittatum. The sequence goes on along the minus strand of NW_021820292.1, from coordinate 27,117 downwards.
CCCGCTGGGTCTGGCACCGCCCCCACTGCCGCTGGCGTGGATCGGACCCGGGTAGGAAGGCGGGAGGCCCCCACTCCCGGAGGATCGGGGGGGGCCGGCGTCGAGGGCGACATCTGAGGGATCTTAGGAGGGGGGGTCCCACAGGTGCTTCCAGCCCCTGCAGATAAGCGGTATGCATGAGCAGGATAAACTCCGGAGAGAACCCCGGCCTGCTCGGGTGCGCTTTGGGGGCGGCGTGGTTCCTGCTCCCTGGCTCTGGGTGCTTGGTTCCTGCACCAAAATCGGGGGAACACCCCCGCTGGTAGAGTCCTCCAGGGATCCGTTCTCCCTCGTGGCCTCCAGGGATCCGTTCCCCCTTGTGGCCTGCACCTCAGGGTGCTCAGAATGTAAAATGGCCGCCGTTCCCGCCAAAAATGGCGGAGTGGCCGGCCCGCGCCGCCCGGGCAAAAAGGAGAAATCAGTCAGGGACTGTGAGGTACCTTCCCCGCCAGGAAGGCATCGTGCACAGATGCCCTCCCGGGAAATCCGGGACCCCGGGTCTCCACAGGCCGCACAGCGGGACGGCCGCGGCATCAGGATCGCTGTGGGAGAAAAGAAAAGGCCACGGGGGGGGGGCCACACGCACAAAAGCACCGCTGCGGGGGGGCCCGGTCGGCCCGCACTGCCCACTGTCCGAAAATAGAGGAGGGTGCCGCGGGGGGGGGGGGGGGGGCCTTCCCGGCCACACGACCCGCCCCAGACATCTTTCCCTAAATGGCTCAGCAGCCCATGAGGAGCTGTAAAATGGCCGCGGGTGAGGGAGTAAAGAGCGAAGAGGCCGGCTCCACCGGCTTTCGCGGGCACCGGGGGCTGAGCTGTGAAGGAAAAAACTACAAAGGAAAAACAAACTTACCCCTGGCTGCAACGAGAAATAAACAGCAAGGCCGCAGAGAAGAGACAAGGAAGAGAAGCCACTCCCCAGAAGTTGAAAGAACTCTGCCCTACTTTTTTTTTTTTTAAACTTAATACAAACTTGATACAAACTTGATCCACAGAAAAAGACAACAACAAGCCATAATCAAGCAAGAAAGTGAAGGAAAAGGAGGGGAAGCCTGATTCCCCTACTCGCATCTGCTGGAGTCAGAAGATACTGAACTCCTGCAGAGGGGGTAGTAGTATATATGGATACGCCCCCTCAAAGCTTGTGCTGACTCCATCTGCTGGATTGGGGACATAACCCACTGTCTGGACTGATCCAGGTACGTACAGGGAATGGGCATTGAATAAGGTTAGGGTGAAGAGGGAAAGACCAAGAAATTGAGTGAAAGGAGAAATTATAATAGGAATAAGTCTCTTCTGTTGGAAAGTGTGAGACTGAGGTATTTTTTCAATATTTCTGTGGTAATTATTGATAATAGGTATGTTGAAATGGTGCATTTTGAGAGAGGGAGGAAGACTTAGCGGTAAGAAAGCCAAAGAGCTAGTTTCAGGAGAAGTCTTGTGAAGTAAGAGAGAAAAAAGAAAGATAGAGATAAATAGATTGATGACTGACCTCAGTGGCTGCACGAAGGGGCGCACAAAGGGGCAGGCCCCTTGTTGTGCGCCTTCAGCGCGCGGCGCCTAAGGACTGAATTAATTTAAAATCCCTCACTGCTGGCTCTGATTGGATGGAGGAGGTGCTGCAGTGATTGGCTGTCTCCCGTGGGGGGGGGGGGGGGGGGGGCCGGCTCGAGGGCTTGCAGAGCGTCTCTAGGAAAGTGAGCGATTCTATTAGTGTCTGCTAGTCGGCCGCGGACCTGTCGTGGGAAGGTAAATGAAAAGTGGCCTTACCCCGACGGGTCTGAGGCGCCGACTGCGCAGGCCACACCAGCCGTGATCGCCGAGGGACGAGATGTTATCCCGCTACGTGGGCTTGCTTTCTTCCTGCTCAGTAAAGTCTACTCTTACAGTTGTGTCCTACGTCACTGAGATAGCGCCTCCCAATGGCGAGGCCCACAGGGCTCCTCCCTATGGGCGGAGTCATCTCTCGCCTCGGCCCAGGGTTCACTTCTCATACAAAACATAACATTAATTTGTTACTGTGCATTTACTTCTTACCCTGCTTTTTCACCTTTTCATTCTTCTCACTTTACCACAAGTTCACAGTAAAACAGTTTATTGTCCCTCCCTGTGGTGGTTTTATCTCTCATGAGGGGTTACAAGCAGGGGTTTCTTAGTAAGGGGCACCACATGTGGTACTGGGGAGGGGACACAGTCTCAGTCCCTTAAAGGCGACTCTGTGATTAACTGCCCCTCCCTCAGCCCGGGTAACCTAAACTGCCTCAGGGGGCAGACAGAAAGGAGGGTGGGGCAAGATGGGGAAGAAAGAAAAGATTTGGGATTCTCCTCCCCTCCATTCATCAAAGCTTCTTCCCATCCTTAATCCCCTAATCATTCCCAACTCCCTCTACCCCAATTCCTAATCCCACATCTCCCTCTAGTTTACCAATCAATAAGATCTCTTGTTACCCCAACTCCCCCACCCCCACCCCCACACACACAGGATTAACAAAAACAGAAATATCCAGTCACATAGCAAAGATGAGAAAGTAACTTGTACCTGCTCAGGGTGTCCTTCACATCCTAGAGGAGAAACAAGAGAGAGATTATTTCTAGCTCCACCCTACAGATCATGAGCAGCTGTTATACACTTTAGGATATTCTACACTCAGCTCTGTGCAATCACATAACTGCCTGTTTATAGAGCAAAGAAACTCCATGCAATGAAAGAGGATCCTCCTTCTCACAGGCAGGGAGCAGTTTGATGAGGAGCAGGCATTGGGATCTCCTAATCAGAGCTGCCTGGGAAGGAACAGGAGAGAGGCAGGAACAGAGGGGTTTTCTTATGAGAGCTCCCCTGGAAGATGTAAGGAGAGAGGCTGGGACTGAGGGTTTCCTTATGAGAGCTCCCCTGGAAGATGTAAGGAGAGAGGATGAGACTGAGGGGTTTTCTTATGAGAGCTCCCCTGGAAGATGTAAGGAGAGAGGCTGGGACTGAGGGGTTTTCTTATGAGAGCTCCCCTGGAAGATGTAAGGAGAGAGGCTGGGACTGAGGGGTTTCCTTATGAAAGCTCCCCTGAAAGATGTAAGGAGAGAGGCTGGGACTGAGGGGTTTTCGTATGAGAGCTCCCCTGGAAGATGTAAGGAGAGAGGATGAGACTGAGGGGTTTTCTTATGAGAGCTCCCCTGGAAGATGTAAGGAGAGAGCCTGGAACTAAGGAGTTTTCTTATGAGAGCTCCCCTGGAAGATGTAAGGAGAGAGCCTGAGACTGAGGAGTTTTCTTATGAGATCTCCCCTGGAGGATGTAAGGAGAGAGGCTGGGACTGAGGGGTTTTCTTATGAGATCTCCCCTGGAAGATATAAGGAGAGAGGCTGGGACTGAGGAGTTTCCTTATGAGAGCTCCCCTGTAAGATGTAAGGAGAGAGGCTGGGATTGAGGGGTTTTCTTATGAGAGTCCCTAGAAGATATAAGGAGAGAAACTGGGACTGAGGTGTTTTCTTTTGAGATCTCCCCTGGAAGAAGTAAGGAAAGAGGCTGAGATTGAGGGGTTTCCTTATGAGAGCTCACCTGGAATATGTAAGGAGAGAGGCTGGAACTGAGGAGTTTCCTTATGAGAGCTCCCCTGGAAGATGTAAGGAGAGAGCCTGGGACTGAGGAGTTTTCTTATGAGAGCTCCCCTGGAAGATGTAAGGAGAGAGCCTGCGACTAAGGGGTTTTCTGATGAGAGTTCCCCTGGAAGATGTAAGGAGAGAGGCTGGGCCTGAGGGATTTTCTTATGAGAGCTCCCCTGGAAAATATAAGGAGCTAGGCTGGGACTGAGGAGTTTCCTTATGAGAGCTCCCCTGAAAGATGTAAGGAGAGAGGCTGGGACTGAGGGGTTTTCTTATGAGAGCTCCCCTGGAAGATGTAAGGAGAGAGGCTGGGACTGAGGGCTTTTCTTATGAGATCTCCCCTGGAAGATGTAAAGAGAGAGGCAGGGACTGAAGGGTTTCCTTATGAGAGCTCCCCTGGAAGATGTAAGGAGAGAGCCTGGGACTGAGGCGTTTTCTTATGAGAGTTCCCCTGGAAGATGTAAGGAGAGAGGCTGGGCCTGAGGGAGTTTCTTATGAGAGCTCCCCTGGAAGATGTAAGGAGAGAGGCTGGGCCTGAGGGATTTTCTTATGAGAGCTCCCCTGGAAGATGTAAGGAGAGAGCCTGGGACTGAGGAGTTTTCTTATGAGAGCTCCCCTGGAAGATGTAAGGAGAGAGCCTGAGACTGAGGAGTTTTCTTATGAGATCTCCCCTGGAGGATGTAAGGAGAGAGGCTGGGACTGAGGGGCTTTCTTATGAGAGCTCCCCTGGAAGCTGTAAGGAGAGAGCCTGGGACTGAGAGGTTTTCTTATGAGAGCTCCCCCTGGAAGATGTAAAGAGAGAGGCTGGGACTGAGGGTTTTCTTATGAGAGCTCCCCTGGAAGATGTAAGTAGAGAGCCTGGGACTGAGGGGTTTTCTTATGAGAGATCCCCTGGAAGATGTAAGTAGAGAGCCTGGGACTGAGGGCTTTTCTTATGAGAGCTCCCCCTGGAAGATGTAAGGAGAAAGGCTGGGACTGAGAGGTTTTCTTATGAGAGGTCCCCTAGAAGATTTAAGGAGAGAGGCTGGGACTGAGAGGTTTTCTTATGAGAGGTCCCCTAGAAGATTGTAAGGAGAGAGGCTGGGGCTGAGGGGTTTTCTTATGAGAGCTCCCCTGGAAGATGTAAGGAGAGAGGCTGGGACTGAGGGGTTTTCTTATGAGAGCTCCCATGGAAGATGTAAGGAGAGAGGATGGGACTGAGGGGTGGATATTAGGGAAGCCCAGCTAGCATTAGATAGAGGGTACCTGGGGTGCTGGTGGATATTAGGGAAGCCCAGCTAGCTTTAGATAGAGGGAACCTGGGGTGCTGGTGGATATTAGGGAAGCACAGCTAGCATTAGATAGAGGGTACCTGGGGTGCTGGTGGATATTAGGGAAGCACAGCTAGCATTAGATAGAGGGTATCTGGGGTGCTGGTGGATATTAGGGAAGCCCAGCTACCATTAGATAGAGGGTACCTGGGGTGCTGGTGGATATTAGGGAAGCACAGCTAGCATTAGATAGAGGGTACCTGGGGTGCTGGTGGATATTAGGGAAGCACAGCTAGCATTAGATAGAGGGTACCTGGGGTGCTGGTGGATATTAGGGAAGCACAGCTAGCATTAGATAGAGGGTACCTGGGGTAGTGGTGGATATTAGGGAAGCCCAGCTAGCATTAGATAGAGGGTACCTGGGGTGCTGGTCGATATTAGGGAAGCCCAGCTAGCATTAGATAGAGAGTACCTGGGGTGCTGGTGGATATTAGGGAAGCCCAGCTAGCATTAGATAGAGGGTACCTGGGGTGCTGGTGGATATTAGGGAAGCCCAGCTACCATTAGATAGAGGGTACCTGGGGTAGTGGTGGATATTAGGGAAGCCCAGCTAGCATTAGATAGAGGGTACCTGGGGTGCTGGTGGATATTAGGGAAGCCCAGCTAGCATTAGATAGAGGGTACCTGGGGTGCTGGTGGATATTAGGGAAGCACAGCTAGCATTAGATAGAGAGTACCTGGGGTGCTGGTGGATATTAGGGAAGCCCAGCTAGCATTAGATACAGGGTAGCTGGGGTAGTGGTGGATATTAGGGAAGCCCAGCTAGCATTAGATAGAGAGTACCTGGGGTGCTGGTGGATATTAGGGAAGCACAGCTAGCATTAGATAGAGGGTACCTGGGGTAGTGGTGGATATTAGGGAAGCCCAGCTAGCATTAGATAGAGGGTACCTGGGGTGCTGGTCGATATTAGGGAAGCACAGCTAGCATTAGATAGAGAGTACCTGGGGTGCTGGTGGATATTAGGGAAGCCCAGCTAGCATTAGATAGAGGGTACCTGGGGAGCTGGTGGATATTAGGGAAGCCCAGCTACCATTAGATAGAGGGTACCTGGGGTAGTGGTGGATATTAGGGAAGCCCAGCTAGCATTAGATAGAGGGTACCTGGGGTGCTGGTGGATATTAGGGAAGCCCAGCTAGCATTAGATAGAGGGTACCTGGGGTGCTGGTGGATATTAGGGAAGCACAGCTAGCATTAGATAGAGGGTACCTGGGGTGCTGGTGGATATTAGGGAAGCCCAGCTAGCATTAGATAGAGGGTACCTGGGGTAGTGGTGGATATTAGGGAAGCCCAGCTAGCATTAGATAGAGGGTACCTGGGGTGCTGGTCGATATTAGGGAAGCCCAGCTAGCATTAGATAGAGGGTACCTGGGGTAGTGGTGGATATTAGGGAAGCACAGCTACCATTAGATAGAGGGTACCTGGGGTGCTGGTGGATATTAGGGAAGCCCAGCTAGCATTAGATAGAGAGTACCTGGGGTGCTGGTCGATATTAGGGAAGCCCAGCTAGCATTAGATACAGGGTAGCTGGGGTGCTGGTGGATATTAGGGAAGCCCAGCTAGCATTAGATAGAGGGTACCTGGGGTGCTGGTGGATATTAGGGAAGCCCAGCTAGCATTAGATAGAGGGTACCTGGGGTAGTGGTGGATATTAGGGAAGCCCAGCTAGCATTAGATAGAGGGTACCTGGGGTGCTGGTGGATATTAGGGAAGCACAGCTAGCATTAGATAGAGGGTACCTGGGGTGCTGGTGGATATTAGGGAAGCCCAGCTAGCATTAGATAGAGGGTACCTGGGGTGCTGGTGGATATTAGGGAAGCCCAGCTAGCATTAGATAGAGGGTACCTGGGGTGCTGGTGGATATTAGGGAAGCCCCGCTAGCATTAGATAGAGGGTACCTGGGGTGCTGGTGGATATTAGGGAAGCCCAGCTAGCTTTAGATAGAGGGAACCTGGGGTGCTGGTGGATATTAGGGAAGCACAGCTAGCATTAGATAGAGGGTACCTGGGGTGCTGGTGGATATTAGGGAAGCACAGCTAGCATTAGATAGAGGGTACCTGGGGTAGTGGTGGATATTAGGGAAGCCCAGCTAGCATTAGATAGAGGGTACCTGGGGTGCTGGTGGATATTAGGGAAGCACAGCTAGCATTAGATAGAGGGTACCTGGGGTGCTGGTGGATATTAGGGAAGCACAGCTAGCATTAGATAGAGGGTACCTGGGGTGCTGGTGGATATTAGGGAAGCACAGCTAGCATTAGATAGAGGGTACCTGGGGTAGTGGTGGATATTAGGGAAGCCCAGCTAGCATTAGATAGAGGGTATCTGGGGTGCTGGTGGATATTAGGGAAGCCCAGCTAGCATTAGATAGAGGGTACCTGGGGTGCTGGTGGATATTAGGGAAGCCCAGCTACCATTAGATAGAGGGTACCTGGGGTAGTGGTGGATATTAGGGAAGCCCAGCTAGCATTAGATAGAGGGTACCTGGGGTGCTGGTGGATATTAGGGAAGCCCAGCTAGCATTAGATAGAGGGTACCTGGGGTGCTGGTGGATATTAGGGAAGCCCAGCTAGCATTAGATAGAGGGTACCTGGGGTGCTGGTGGATATTAGGGAAGCCCCGCTAGCATTAGATAGAGGGTACCTGGGGTAGTGGTGGATATTAGGGAAGCACAGCTACCATTAGATAGAGGGTACCTGGGGTGCTGGTGGATATTAGGGAAGCCCAGCTAGCATTAGATAGAGGGTACCTGGGGTAGTGGTGGATATTAGCATTTAGTACATTGCAAATAGCCTCCAGAAGGAAAGCAGAATACAAGACAAGAAGAATAAACCCAAGGCCTGGATTCAGGCAGGCTGAGGTGGAATAATAAATTACATCTTGCACACTATGGTTTGATGAGGGCAAGGATGTGGATTAAATAATAAGTGAATAATGATGGAGAAGTGAATGCTAAACAGAAAGGCGAGTGCTGCCTTAGTGCAGGGATATTCTCTCTTTATCTATGTATTCATTTATAGTTCATTTAAAGCTCTGCCCTGTGTTCTCACTGTGTGATGGTTTGCAATTAAAGTTAAGATGCTATGTTACACCTTAAAGAATGAACCTTGGATTTGGTTAAGGTGCCTCTGTGTTTATTATTTATTTATTTATTTATTTAGGGGTTTCTTATATACCGAGGCACGTTTGCAAAATATCACCTCGGTTCACAATGTAACATAACTGAGCAACAAGCTTTACAATAATAACATTATTTAACAGGGAGGGGGTAAACGAGGACAGGGGTAGATAATATGAGAATTATATACATATGTACATGTTAGTTTTTACAAGGGCGTTCATCAATGCAATCAGAATAATTAGCAGGGGAAAGTAGTAGGGGAGGGGAATGGGGATTATATTCACAGAGGGTGGAAGGAGGGGAGCGTACATAGAAAGGGCAAGAGACAGTCGGGAGGTCATGTCGCATCTTTGGAGGGAGTCAATTCGTTAGTCCGGGTGTGCTAGTTTGAACAGCCATGTTTTAAAATTGTGCTTGAATTTTTTGTGGCAAGGTTCCTGGCGTAGTTGGGATGGCATTTTATTCCAGTGGGCAGTGCCTGCAATGATGAATGATCGCTCTCTGAAGGTGGTGTGTTTCATGAGCTTAGGAGAGGGAGTCTGGAGTTTGGCCTGGTGAGGTGTTCTTGTGGGTCTTGTCGGAGTGTGAAGCAGGAGCTGTTCTGGGAACCATTGCATGTCATGGTTATGAATGGCTTTGTGTATGAGCGTGAGTACTTTATATACTATCCTGGAGGTTACAGGGAGCCAGTGTAATGATTGGAGGACGGGAGTGATGTGGTCATGACGGTGAGTATTGGTAAGGATGCGTGCAGCAGCATTTTGTAATAACTGTAGCGGTTGTAGAGTACTTTTTGGTAAGCCTAGGAGGATAGCATTGCAATAATCAATTTTGGACAGGATCATAGCTTGCAGTACTGTGCGGAAGTCAGAGGAGTGAAGAAGAGGTTTGATTCTCTTCAAGGTGTGGAGTTTGAAGAATCCGCTTTTTATAGTGGCCGAAATGAATTTTTTGAGGTTAAATTGGTTATCTATCATAATTCCAAGGTTGCAGACTTGTAGGGTAGGAGGGCAGCTGGGGAGTGGGGGGGGTGGGGGAGAGACTGCGTGAGGGGTTGTTAGGAGGAGAAAGAATGAGTAGTTCTGTTTTGTTAGTATTGAGTGCAAGGAAATTATCGGAGAGAAGTTTATTTATCTCAGATAGAGCAGAGTTCCAGATCTTCATTGCATTTGTAATGGAATCATTAATAGGAATGAGTATCTGCACGTCGTCAGCATATATAAAATGCTGGATACCCAGTTTAGAGAGGAGATGGCAGAGGGGGAGGAGGTATATATTAAAGAGTGTTGAAGAGAGGGATGAACCCTGTGGTACTCCTTGAGATAGTTTGACAGGGTTGGATTTGTTACAACCAATTTTTACACTGTAGCTTCTGTCGCTAAGGTATGATTGGAACCATAGTAAGGCTGTGCCAGCAATGCCAATTTCCATGAGGCGTTTGATGAGTGTGAGGTGATTGACAGTGTCGAATGCCGCGGAGATGTCTAACAATGCAAGTATGTGGGATTGTCCGTTGTCCATGGCTTTAAGTATGGATTCTGAGAGTGTGATGAGTAGCGTTTCTGTGCTACGGTGTTTGCGAAAACCATATTGGGATGTGGAGAGTATGTTGTGTTCATCAATGTATTCGGTGAGTTGTTTGTTGATAATCTTTTCCAGTATTTTGGAGAGGAATGGGAGGTTTGATACTGGGCGATAGTTAGCTAGTTCATTGTTATTAGAGGGAGATAGTTAGCTAGTTCATAGTTATTAGAGGGAGGGGAGGGGGATTTTGATTGGGAATGGGGGACAAGAGGTGAGGCTTAACTTTAAGAGATTCAGTTTTATTCAGAGAAGGAGACCCCTAGGGTGGCAAAGCTGACTGTTCTGTCCCCAGCAGTGGGTACATGTCTGTATATACTGTAGCTTAACTGTGTTTAGTGTGGTCGCTCCCTTCTGAGGACTCTGAATATTGAGACACTTTTTGTAACCCATGATAAAAGCCTGTGAGCCTTGCCTTTAAGAGGAGCTTTCCCTTAAGAGAAGCTCCCTCCCCCCTTGCTTTCTCTCACTACTGGAAGAGCTTGAATGCCCCCTCAATCTAAATTGAGTCTTCCAAGGCGCCTTATAGGCTCAAGGGATTGTCCTTCATGTTCCCCCTGTGTCACATGGGTCTTAGGCTCGCCGCCATTGGACCTTGCCCCCCCCTGCCCCCAGTTTGTGGAGGTGTTCCCTTTAGCAGCTCTCGACGAGAGTTTCAGTTCTGGCCACTCTTGCTTCTGTATAACCCTGTGAAATGATTCAGTTTTTACCTTTTCTCTTACCCCAAATCAGCCTTATATCTCCTGTGCTTTATCTGTAGCATAAACTAACTCCTGCAACCCAAGAGACCTCCCTCTACTTCCTGCCACCCTGTCTCCAGCAACCAGAGATCTCTGCCTTGGGGCAAACGTTTGGAATGCAACAATTGTAAGTAATGAAAAATTACCTGTGCAATAAAATAATCTCAAACTTAAAGAATCTTTGTCGTGAGGACTGATTGGAGAAAAAGTTTTGCTGTCTGGATAGGAAAAAGCACAGATGTTTTCTTGATCAGGAATACTGACACTTTACAAGCCTAGAGACCAAGGGGGCTTGGGGATGCCTAATTTTAAAAACTGTTTTGTGGCCTCTCTGTTGAAATCTTTAGTGAAAGACCTGGGGAGTCTGCACTCAAACAGCGGCAAGGACTGAAGGCTTCCCCTTCATGGATCCCCTTGCTTATTTGGTCGAGCAAGAGACTCGAGATGCTTGTCCCATCCATTCCCGAGTGTCACTAAAGATCTGGGACCCTACAGAGCAGAGTCAGGAGTTACTGGAAGATGCTCCCCTCTATCATTGATTTGTTATAATAAATCCTCTGTGCCAGGACTGACGTCCGAGCTTTCCAAGAGCCGGGACAGGCTGGGGCTGCCAACACTTGGCTTATTCTTCCAGGGCAGGAAGATTTACACTTTACACAACTGACTGCAAAATATCAGTAGCCGACCACTGATAGCTCCAGTTATATTCAGATTTGCTGTTTCTTGAATCAAAAGAGCATTTTTAAGTGGTTGAAAATTCTCCTGAGTGAATGCAGCCAAGACCCAGATTTAATTCCTGATCTTACACAATTATAATATCAAGTAATCCTGAAAATCTCCATGTCTGGACCTATGCACATAATTATTCCTACCTCAGATTCCCACTGATTTATCTGATGTGTTTAGCCTGCCTTATGTATCACTACAGCTGATATTCACAGGGAAATGATTATTTTAGGGTTTTTATATTGTAAGTGAATCCCAGCAGCCCTCATGGCAGATCTGTAACTTCCTTAGAAATCTCTCTGAGCTGTCACCTTCAGTAACTCTGCCGCTGGCTGCTGACTCTTCTCCTCTATCTCGGAGATCAGGAGCTTGATGGAGGAGCTTTGCTCTTCTAGCTGGGTCACATTTTCCCCGATTCTCTGCAGAATCTTCTTCTCTTCCTCCTCCAGGCTGGAGAGAAGGATTTGCTTCTCCTTAGCCAGAAACTGCTGCATCTCCTCAAAGTCAGACTCAACCCTCCGTCTCTTGATCTCTGTCTGGCTCTGCATGGAACAAAGAGATGGAAATCTCAGTAACACGGCCCTGGTTTAGGTGCACAGAGCTCTGGATGCAGCTCCTGCAATGAACAAGGAATCTCTGCTGTTCCCAGAGCCCTCCTGAGCTTTGTGTCACCCGAGGATCCACCACCAGAAACTGCGTCACAGCTCTCAGGAGTCAATCAAAAGCTACAACTATCAGATGCTTACATCAGAGGAAAGTTATCTCTCACTTCACACGTGGTTAAGGGGTAAATGTACATCCTGGAGTGCAACTGGTTAAAAAGCATCAGGCCCGAGGCTATCCCTGGCCTCTGAGGGAGAGAGCGAAATGATCCCCAATCTGCCTGTCCTCAGCTAATAAGCACCAGAAATACTCCCAGCCCCTCTGTAACAAGGCAGGATGGATCCTAGGATCCTCTGATTGAACTGGTTCAGGGCACTGATGAGACACAGACACCCACCCTCAGCTCCTCAGCTTTCCTCTCCTCACTGGATTTAAGCTTCAGAAGATCTTCCAGCTCCTTTCTCAGAGGCTCCAACTGCATTTGGATTTTATTCTGTGAACAATAAACATCTTTGGTTTGAATTTCAATATTATTTTAAGAACAGATTTTCCACATAAAGAGTACATGTGAGATAACATCGCCAGTTTAGATAATCTTTAAAAAGCAGACTGATTTATGAATGTGATAATTAATAATAAAGATACTGACACACACCTTGTATTCCTGCACAGCCTCCTGTATGGGGGTCACAGTGTGAGATCTGTGACCCCGGGACACACTGTGATAATAAAGATACTGACACACACCTTGTATTCCTGCACAGCCTCCTGTATGGGGATCACGGTGTGAGATCTGTGACCCCGGGACACACTGTGATAATAAAGATACTGACACACACCTTGTATTCCTGCACAGCCTCCTGTATGGGGGATCACAGTGTGAGATCTGTGACCCCGGGACACACTGTGATAATAAAGATACTGACACACACCTTGTATTCCTGCACAGCCTCCTGTATGGGGATCACGGTGTGAGATCTGTGACCCCGGGACACACTGTGATAATAAAGATACTGACACACACCTTGTATTCCTGCACAGCCTCCTGTATGGGGATCACAGTGTGAGATCTGTGACCCCGGGACACACTGTGATAATAAAGATACTGACACACACCTTGTATTCCTGCACAGCCTCCTGTATGGGGGGTCACAGTGTGAGATCTGTGACCCCGGGACACACTGTGATAATAAAGATACTGACACACACCTTGTATTCCTGCACAGCCTCCTGTATGGGGATCACAGTGTGAGATCTGTGACCCCGGGACACACTGTGATAATAAAGATACTGACACACACCTTGTATTCCTGCACAGCCTCCTGTATGGGGATCACAGTGTGAGATCTGTGACCCCGGGACACACTGTGATAATAAAGATACTGACACACACCTTGTATTCCTGCACAGCCTCCTGTATGGGGATCACAGTGTGAGATCTGTGACCCCGGGACACACTGTGATAATAAAGATACTGACACTCACCTTGTATTCCTGCACAGCCTCCTGTATGGGGATCACAGTGTGAGATCTGTGACCCCGGGACACACTGTGATAATAAAGATACTGACACACACCTTGTATTCCTGCACAGCCTCCTGTATGGGGATCACAGGTGTGAGATCTGTGACCCCGGGACACACTGTGATAATAAAGATACTGACACACACCTTGTATTCCTGCACAGCCTCCTGTATGGGGATCACAGTGTGAGATCTGTGACCCCGGGACACACTGTGATAATAAAGATACTGACACACACCTTGTATTCCTGCACAGCCTCCTGTATGGGGATCACAGGTGTGAGATCTGTGACCCCGGGACACACTGTGATAATAAAGATACTGACACACACCTTGTATTCCTGCACAGCCTCCTGTATTGGGGATCACAGTGTGAGATCTGTGACCCCGGGACACACTGTAATAATAAAGATACTGACACACACCTTGTATTCCTGCACAGCCTCCTGTATGGGGATCACAGTGTGAGATCTGTGACCCCGGGACACACTGTGATAATAAAGATACTGACACACACCTTGTATTCCTGCACAGCCTCCTGTATGGGGGTCACAGTGTGAGATCTGTGACCCCGGGACACACTGTGATAATAAAGATACTGACACACACCTTGTATTCCTGCACAGCCTCCTGTATGGGGATCACAGTGTGAGATCTGTGACCCCGGGACACACTGTGATAATAAAGATACTGACACACACCTTGTATTCCTGCACAGCCTCCTGTATGGGGATCACAGTGTGAGATCTGTGACCCCGGGACACACTGTGATAATAAAGATACTGACACACACCTTGTATTCCTGCACAGCCTCCTGTATGGGGGATCACAGTGTGAGATCTGTGACCCCGGGACACACTGTGATAATAAAGATACTGACACACACCTTGTATTCCTGCACAGCCTCCTGTATGGGGATCACAGTGTGAGATCTGTGACCCCGGGACACACTGTGATAATAAAGATACTGACACACACCTTGTATTCCTGCACAGCCTCCTGTATGGGGATCACAGGTGTGAGATCTGTGACCCCGGGACACACTGTGATAATAAAGATACTGACACACACCTTGTATTCCTGCACAGCCTCCTGTATGGGGATCACAGTGTGAGATCTGTGACCCCGGGACACACTGTGATAATAAAGATACTGACACACACCTTGTATTCCTGCACAGCCTCCTGTATGGGGATCACAGTGTGAGATCTGTGACCCCGGGACACACTGTGATAATAAAGATACTGACACACACCTTGTATTCCTGCACAGCCTCCTGTATGGGGATCACAGTGTGAGATCTGTGACCCCAGGACACACTGTGATAATAAAGATACTGACACACACCTTGTATTCCTGCACAGCCTCCTGTATGGGGATCACAGTGTGAGATCTGTGACCCCGGGACACACTGTGATAATAAAGATACTGACACACACCTTGTATTCCTGCACAGCCTCCTGTATGGGGATCACAGTGTGAGATCTGTGACCCCGGGACACACTGTGATAATAAAGATACTGACACACACCTTGTATTCCTGCACATGCCTCCTGTATGGGGATCACAGTGTGAGATCTGTGACCCCGGGACACACTGTGATAATAAAGATACTGACACACACCTTGTATTCCTGCACAGCCTCCTGTATGGGGATCACAGTGTGAGATCTGTGACCCCGGGACACACTGTGATAATAAAGATACTGACACACACCTTGTATTCCTGCACAGCCTCCTGTATGGGGATCACAGTGTGAGATCTGTGACCCCGGGACACACTGTGATAATAAAGATACTGACACACACCTTGTATTCCTGCACAGCCTCCTGTATGGGGGATCACAGTGTGAGATCTGTGACCCCGGGACACACTGTGATAATAAAGATACTGACACACACCTTGTATTCCTGCACAGCCTCCTGTATGGGGATCACAGGTGTGAGATCTGTGACCCCGGGACACACTGTGATAATAAAGATACTGACACACACCTTGTATTCCTGCACAGCCTCCTGTATGGGGATCACAGTGTGAGATCTGTGACCCCGGGACACACTGTGATAATAAAGATACTGACACACACCTTGTATTCCTGCACTGCCTCCTGTATGGGGATCACAGTGTGAGATCTGTGACCCCGGGACACACTGTGATAATAAAGATACTGACACACACCTTGTATTCCTGCACAGCCTCCTGTATGGGGATCACAGTGTGAGATCTGTGACCCCGGGACACACTGTGATAATAAAGATACTGACACACACCTTGTATTCCTGCACAGCCTCCTGTATGGGGGTCACAGTGTGAGATCTGTGACCCCGGGACACACTGTGATAATAAAGATACTGACACACACCTTGTATTCCTGCACATGCCTCCTGTATGGGGGTCACGGTGTGAGATCTGTGACCCCGGGACACACTGTGATAATAAAGATACTGACACACACCTTGTATTCCTGCACTGCCTCCTGTATGGGGATCACAGGTGTGAGATCTGTGACCCCGGGACACACTGTGATAATAAAGATACTGACACTCACCTTGTATTCCTGCACAGCCTCCTGTATGGGGATCACAGTGTGAGATCTGTGACCCCGGGACACACTGTGATAATAAAGATACTGACACACACCTTGTATTCCTGCACAGCCTCCTGTATGGGGATCACGGTGTGAGATCTGTGACCCCGGGACACACTGTGATAATAAAGATACTGACACACACCTTGTATTCCTGCACTGCCTCCTGTATGGGGATCAAGGTGTGAGATCTGTGACCCCGGGACACACTGTGATAATAAAGATACTGACACACACCTTGTATTCCTGCACAGCCTCCTGTATGGGGATCACGGTGTGAGATCTGTGACCCCGGGACACACTGTGATAATAAAGATACTGACACACACCTTGTATTCCTGCACAGCCTCCTGTATGGGGATCACAGGTGTGAGATCTGTGACCCCGGGACACACTGTGATAATAAAGATACTGACACACACCTTGTATTCCTGCACAGCCTCCTGTATGGGGATCACAGTGTGAGATCTGTGACCCCGGGACACACTGTGATAATAAAGATACTGACACACACCTTGTATTCCTGCACAGCCTCCTGTATGGGGATCACAGTGTGAGATCTGTGACCCCGGGACACACTGTGATAATAAAGATACTGACACACACCTTGTATTCCTGCACAGCCTCCTGTATGGGGATCACAGTGTGAGATCTGTGACCCCGGGACACACTGTGATAATAAAGATACTGACACTCACCTTGTATTCCTGCACAGCCTCCTGTATGGGGATCACAGGTGTGAGATCTGTGACCCCGGGACACACTGTGATAATAAAGATACTGACACACACCTTGTATTCCTGCACAGCCTCCTGTATGGGGATCACAGGTGTGAGATCTGTGACCCCGGGACACACTGTGATAATAAAGATACTGACACACACCTTGTATTCCTGCACAGCCTCCTGTATGGGGATCACAGGTGTGAGATCTGTGACCCCGGGACACACTGTGATAATAAAGATACTGACACACACCTTGTATTCCTGCACAGCCTCCTGTATGGGGATCACGGTGTGAGATCTGTGACCCCGGGACACACTGTGATAATAAAGATACTGACACACACCTTGTATTCCTGCACAGCCTCCTGTATGGGGATCACAGGTGTGAGATCTGTGACCCCGGGACACACTGTGATAATAAAGATACTGACACACACCTTGTATTCCTGCACAGCCTCCTGTATGGGGATCACAGGTGTGAGATCTGTGACCCCGGGACACACTGTGATAATAAAGATACTGACACACACCTTGTATTCCTGCACAGCCTCCTGTATGGGGATCACAGTGTGAGATCTGTGACCCCGGGACACACTGTGATAATAAAGATACTGACACACACCTTGTATTCCTGCACAGCCTCCTGTATGGGGATCACGGTGTGAGATCTGTGACCCCGGGACACACTGTGATAATAAAGATACTGACACACACCTTGTATTCCTGCACATGCCTCCTGTATGGGGATCACAGTGTGAGATCTGTGACCCCGGGACACACTGTGATAATAAAGATACTGACACACACCTTGTATTCCTGCACAGCCTCCTGTATGGGGATCACAGTGTGAGATCTGTGACCCCGGGACACACTGTGATAATAAAGATACTGACACACACCTTGTATTCCTGCACAGCCTCCTGTATGGGGATCACAGTGTGAGATCTGTGACCCCGGGACACACTGTGATAATAAAGATACTGACACACACCTTGTATTCCTGCACAGCCTCCTGTATGGGGGATCACAGTGTGAGATCTGTGACCCCGGGACACACTGTGATAATAAAGATACTGACACACACCTTGTATTCCTGCACAGCCTCCTGTATGGGGGATCACAGTGTGAGATCTGTGACCCCGGGACACACTGTGATAATAAAGATACTGACACACACCTTGTATTCCTGCACAGCCTCCTGTATGGGGGTCACAGTGTGAGATCTGTGACCCCGGGACACACTGTGATAATAAAGATACTGACACACACCTTGTATTCCTGCACAGCCTCCTGTATGGGGATCACAGTGTGAGATCTGTGACCCCGGGACACACTGTGATAATAAAGATACTGACACACACCTTGTATTCCTGCACAGCCTCCTGTATGGGGATCACAGTGTGAGATCTGTGACCCCGGGACACACTGTGATAATAAAGATACTGACACACACCTTGTATTCCTGCACAGCCTCCTGTATGGGGATCACAGTGTGAGATCTGTGACCCCGGGACACACTGTGATAATAAAGATACTGACACACACCTTGTATTCCTGCACAGCCTCCTGTATGGGGATCACAGTGTGAGATCTGTGACCCCGGGACACACTGTGATAATAAAGATACTGACACACACCTTGTATTCCTGCACAGCCTCCTGTATGGGGGATCACAGTGTGAGATCTGTGACCCCGGGACACACTGTGATAATAAAGATACTGACACACACCTTGTATTCCTGCACAGCCTCCTGTATGGGGATCACAGTGTGAGATCTGTGACCCCGGGACACACTGTGATAATAAAGATACTGACACACACCTTGTATTCCTGCACAGCCTCCTGTATGGGGATCACAGGTGTGAGATCTGTGACCCCGGGACACACTGTGATAATAAAGATACTGACACACACCTTGTATTCCTGCACAGCCTCCTGTATGGGGGATCACAGTGTGAGATCTGTGACCCCGGGACACACTGTGATAATAAAGATACTGACACACACCTTGTATTCCTGCACTGCCTCCTGTATGGGGATCACGGTGTGAGATCTGTGACCCCGGGACACACTGTGATAATAAAGATACTGACACACACCTTGTATTCCTGCACAGCCTCCTGTATGGGGATCACAGTGTGAGATCTGTGACCCCGGGACACACTGTGATAATAAAGATACTGACACACACCTTGTATTCCTGCACAGCCTCCTGTATGGGGGATCACAGTGTGAGATCTGTGACCCCGGGACACACTGTGATAATAAAGATACTGACACACACCTTGTATTCCTGCACAGCCTCCTGTATGGGGATCACAGTGTGAGATCTGTGACCCCGGGACACACTGTGATAATAAAGATACTGACACACACCTTGTATTCCTGCACAGCCTCCTGTATGGGGATCACAGGTGTGAGATCTGTGACCCCGGGACACACTGTGATAATAAAGATACTGACACACACCTTGTATTCCTGCACAGCCTCCTGTATGGGGATCACAGTGTGAGATCTGTGACCCCGGGACACACTGTGATAATAAAGAGACTGACACACACCTTGTATTCCTGCACAGCCTCCTCTATGGGGATCACAGTGTGAGATCTGTGACCCCGGGACACACTGTGATAATAAAGATACTGACACACACCTTGTATTCCTGCACAGCCTCCTGTATGGGGATCACAGTGTGAGATCTGTGACCCCGGGACACACTGTGATAATAAAGATACTGACACACACCTTGTATTCCTGCACAGCCTCCTGTATGGGGATCACAGTGTGAGATCTGTGACCCCGGGACACACTGTGATAATAAAGATACTGACACACACCTTGTATTCCTGCACAGCCTCCTGTATGGGGATCACAGGTGTGAGATCTGTGACCCCGGGACACACTGTGATAATAAAGATACTGACACACACCTTGTATTCCTGCACAGCCTCCTGTATGGGGATCACAGTGTGAGATCTGTGACCCCGGGACACACTGTGATAATAAAGATACTGACACACACCTTGTATTCCTGCACAGCCTCCTGTATGGGGATCACAGGTGTGAGATCTGTGACCCCGGGACACACTGTGATAATAAAGATACTGACACACACCTTGTATTCCTGCACAGCCTCCTGTATGGGGATCACAGTGTGAGATCTGTGACCCCGGGACACACTGTGATAATAAAGATACTGACACACACCTTGTATTCCTGCACAGCCTCCTGTATGGGGATCACAGTGTGAGATCTGTGACCCCGGGACACACTGTGATAATAAAGATACTGACACACACCTTGTATTCCTGCACAGCCTCCTGTATGGGGATCACAGTGTGAGATCTGTGACCCCAGGACACACTGTGATAATAAAGATACTGACACACACCTTGTATTCCTGCACAGCCTCCTGTATGGGGGTCACAGTGTGAGATCTGTGACCCCGGGACACACTGTGATAATAAAGATACTGACACACACCTTGTATTCCTGCACAGCCTCCTGTATGGGGATCACAGTGTGAGATCTGTGACCCCGGGACACACTGTGATAATAAAGATACTGACACACACCTTGTATTCCTGCACAGCCTCCTGTATGGGGATCACAGTGTGAGATCTGTGACCCCGGGACACACTGTGATAATAAAGATACTGACACACACCTTGTATTCCTGCACAGCCTCCTGTATGGGGATCACAGGTGTGAGATCTGTGACCCCGGGACACACTGTGATAATAAAGATACTGACACACACCTTGTATTCCTGCACAGCCTCCTGTATGGGGATCACAGGTGTGAGATCTGTGACCCCGGGACACACTGTGATAATAAAGATACTGACACACACCTTGTATTCCTGCACAGCCTCCTGTATGGGGATCACAGTGTGAGATCTGTGACCCCGGGACACACTGTGATAATAAAGATACTGACACACACCTTGTATTCCTGCACAGCCTCCTGTATGGGGATCACAGGTGTGAGATCTGTGACCCCGGGACACACTGTGATAATAAAGATACTGACACACACCTTGTATTCCTGCACAGCCTCCTGTATGGGGATCACAGTGTGAGATCTGTGACCCCGGGACACACTGTGATAATAAAGATACTGACACACACCTTGTATTCCTGCACAGCCTCCTGTATGGGGATCACAGTGTGAGATCTGTGACCCCGGGACACACTGTGATAATAAAGATACTGACACACACCTTGTATTCCTGCACAGCCTCCTGTATGGGGATCACAGTGTGAGATCTGTGACCCCGGGACACACTGTGATAATAAAGATACTGACACACACCTTGTATTCCTGCACAGCCTCCTGTATGGGGATCACAGGTGTGAGATCTGTGACCCCGGGACACACTGTGATAATAAAGATACTGACACACACCTTGTATTCCTGCACAGCCTCCTGTATGGGGGATCACAGTGTGAGATCTGTGACCCCGGGACACACTGTGATAATAAAGATACTGACACACACCTTGTATTCCTGCACAGCCTCCTGTATGGGGATCACAGTGTGAGATCTGTGACCCCGGGACACACTGTGATAATAAAGATACTGACACACACCTTGTATTCCTGCACAGCCTCCTGTATGGGGATCACAGTGTGAGATCTGTGACCCCGGGACACACTGTGATAATAAAGATACTGACACACACCTTGTATTCCTGCACAGCCTCCTGTATGGGGATCACAGTGTGAGATCTGTGACCCCGGGACACACTGTGATAATAAAGATACTGACACACACCTTGTATTCCTGCACAGCCTCCTGTATGGGGATCACAGGTGTGAGATCTGTGACCCCGGGACACACTGTGATAATAAAGATACTGACACACACCTTGTATTCCTGCACAGCCTCCTGTATGGGGATCACAGTGTGAGATCTGTGACCCCGGGACACACTGTGATAATAAAGATACTGACACACACCTTGTATTCCTGCACAGCCTCCTGTATGGGGATCACAGTGTGAGATCTGTGACCCCGGGACACACTGTGATAATAAAGATACTGACACACACCTTGTATTCCTGCACAGCCTCCTGTATGGGGATCACAGTGTGAGATCTGTGACCCCGGGACACACTGTGATAATAAAGATACTGACACACACCTTGTATTCCTGCACAGCCTCCTGTATGGGGATCACAGTGTGAGATCTGTGACCCCGGGACACACTGTGATAATAAAGATACTGACACACACCTTGTATTCCTGCACAGCCTCCTGTATGGGGATCACAGTGTGAGATCTGTGACCCCGGGACACACTGTGATAATAAAGATACTGACACACACCTTGTATTCCTGCACAGCCTCCTGTATGGGGATCACAGGTGTGAGATCTGTGACCCCGGGACACACTGTGATAATAAAGATACTGACACACACCTTGTATTCCTGCACAGCCTCCTGTATGGGGATCACAGGTGTGAGATCTGTGACCCCGGGACACACTGTGATAATAAAGATACTGACACACACCTTGTATTCCTGCACAGCCTCCTGTATGGGGATCACAGTGTGAGATCTGTGACCCCGGGACACACTGTGATAATAAAGATACTGACACACACCTTGTATTCCTGCACAGCCTCCTGTATGGGGATCACAGGTGTGAGATCTGTGACCCCGGGACACACTGTGATAATAAAGATACTGACACACACCTTGTATTCCTGCACAGCCTCCTGTATGGGGATCACAGTGTGAGATCTGTGACCCCGGGACACACTGTGATAATAAAGATACTGACACACACCTTGTATTCCTGCACAGCCTCCTGTATGGGGATCACAGTGTGAGATCTGTGACCCCGGGACACACTGTGATAATAAAGATACTGACACACACCTTGTATTCCTGCACAGCCTCCTGTATGGGGATCACAGTGTGAGATCTGTGACCCCGGGACACACTGTGATAATAAAGATACTGACACACACCTTGTATTCCTGCACAGCCTCCTGTATGGGGATCACAGTGTGAGATCTGTGACCCCGGGACACACTGTGATAATAAAGATACTGACACACACCTTGTATTCCTGCACAGCCTCCTGTATGGGGATCACAGTGTGAGATCTGTGACCCCGGGACACACTGTGATAATAAAGATACTGACACACACCTTGTATTCCTGCACAGCCTCCTGTATGGGGATCACAGGTGTGAGATCTGTGACCCCGGGACACACTGTGATAATAAAGATACTGACACACACCTTGTATTCCTGCACAGCCTCCTGTATGGGGATCACGGTGTGAGATCTGTGACCCCGGGACACACTGTGATAATAAAGATACTGACACACACCTTGTATTCCTGCACAGCCTCCTGTATGGGGATCACAGTGTGAGATCTGTGACCCCGGGACTCACTGTGATAATAAAGATACTGACACACACCTTGTATTCCTGCACAGCCTCCTGTATGGGGATCACAGGTGTGAGATCTGTGACCCCGGGACACACTGTGATAATAAAGATACTGACACACACCTTGTATTCCTGCACAGCCTCCTGTATGGGGATCACGGTGTGAGATCTGTGACCCCGGGACACACTGTGATAATAAAGATACTGACACACACCTTGTATTCCTGCACAGCCTCCTGTATGGGGATCACAGTGTGAGATCTGTGACCCCGGGACACACTGTGATAATAAAGATACTGACACACACCTTGTATTCCTGCACAGCCTCCTGTATGGGGATCACAGTGTGAGATCTGTGACCCCGGGACACACTGTGATAATAAAGATACTGACACACACCTTGTATTCCTGCACAGCCTCCTGTATGGGGATCACAGTGTGAGATCTGTGACCCCGGGACACACTGTGATAATAAAGATACTGACACACACCTTGTATTCCTGCACAGCCTCCTGTATGGGGATCACAGTGTGAGATCTGTGACCCCAGGACACACTGTGATAATAAAGATACTGACACACACCTTGTATTCCTGCACAGCCTCCTGTATGGGGATCACAGTGTGAGATCTGTGACCCCGGGACACACTGTGATAATAAAGATACTGACACACACCTTGTATTCCTGCACAGCCTCCTGTATGGGGATCACAGGTGTGAGATCTGTGACCCCGGGACACACTGTGATAATAAAGATACTGACACACACCTTGTATTCCTGCACAGCCTCCTGTATGGGGATCACAGTGTGAGATCTGTGACCCCGGGACACACTGTGATAATAAAGATACTGACACACACCTTGTATTCCTGCACAGCCTCCTGTATGGGGATCACAGTGTGAGATCTGTGACCCCGGGACACACTGTGATAATAAAGATACTGACACACACCTTGTATTCCTGCACAGCCTCCTGTATGGGGATCACAGGTGTGAGATCTGTGACCCCGGGACACACTGTGATAATAAAGATACTGACACACACCTTGTATTCCTGCACAGCCTCCTGTATGGGGATCACAGTGTGAGATCTGTGACCCCGGGACACACTGTGATAATAAAGATACTGACACACACCTTGTATTCCTGCACAGCCTCCTGTATGGGGATCACAGTGTGAGATCTGTGACCCCGGGACACACTGTGATAATAAAGATACTGACACACACCTTGTATTCCTGCACAGCCTCCTGTATGGGGATCACAGTGTGAGATCTGTGACCCCGGGACACACTGTGATAATAAAGATACTGACACACACCTTGTGTTCCTGCACAGCCTCCTGTATGGGGGATCACGGTGTGAGATCTGTGACCCCGGGACACACTGTGATAATAAAGATACTGACACACACCTTGTATTCCTGCACAGCCTCCTGTATGGGGATCACAGTGTGAGATCTGTGACCCCGGGACACACTGTGATAATAAAGATACTGACACACACCTTGTATTCCTGCACAGCCTCCTGTATGGGGATCACGGTGTGAGATCTGTGACCCCGGGACACACTGTGATAATAAAGATACTGACACACACCTTGTATTCCTGCACATGCCTCCTGTATGGGGATCACAGTGTGAGATCTGTGACCCCGGGACACACTGTGATAATAAAGATACTGACACACACCTTGTATTCCTGCACAGCCTCCTCTATGGGGATCACAGTGTGAGATCTGTGACCCCGGGACACACTGTGATAATAAAGATACTGACACACACCTTGTATTCCTGCACAGCCTCCTGTATGGGGATCACGGTGTGAGATCTGTGACCCCGGGACACACTGTGATAATAAAGATACTGACACACACCTTGTATTCCTGCACAGCCTCCTGTATGGGGATCACAGTGTGAGATCTGTGACCCCGGGACACACTGTGATAATAAAGATACTGACACACACCTTGTATTCCTGCACAGCCTCCTGTATGGGGATCACAGGTGTGAGATCTGTGACCCCGGGACACACTGTGATAATAAAGATACTGACACACACCTTGTATTCCTGCACAGCCTCCTGTATGGGGATCACAGTGTGAGATCTGTGACCCCGGGACACACTGTGATAATAAAGATACTGACACACACCTTGTATTCCTGCACAGCCTCCTGTATGGGGATCACGGTGTGAGATCTGTGACCCCGGGACACACTGTGATAATAAAGATACTGACACACACCTTGTATTCCTGCACAGCCTCCTGTATGGGGATCACAGGTGTGAGATCTGTGACCCCGGGACACACTGTGATAATAAAGATACTGACACACACCTTGTATTCCTGCACAGCCTCCTGTATGGGGATCACGGTGTGAGATCTGTGACCCCGGGACACACTGTGATAATAAAGATACTGACACACACCTTGTATTCCTGCACAGCCTCCTGTATGGGGATCACGGTGTGAGATCTGTGACCCCGGGACACACTGTGATAATAAAGATACTGACACACACCTTGTATTCCTGCACAGCCTCCTGTATGGGGATCACAGGTGTGAGATCTGTGACCCCGGGACACACTGTGATAATAAAGATACTGACACACACCTTGTATTCCTGCACAGCCTCCTGTATGGGGATCACAGTGTGAGATCTGTGACCCCGGGACACACTGTGATAATAAAGATACTGACACACACCTTGTATTCCTGCACAGCCTCCTGTATGGGGGATCACGGTGTGAGATCTGTGACCCCGGGACACACTGTGATAATAAAGATACTGACACACACCTTGTATTCCTGCACAGCCTCCTGTATGGGGATCACAGTGTGAGATCTGTGACCCCGGGACACACTGTGATAATAAAGATACTGACACACACCTTGTATTCCTGCACAGCCTCCTGTATGGGGATCACAGTGTGAGATCTGTGACCCCGGGACACACTGTGATAATAAAGATACTGACACACACCTTGTATTCCTGCACAGCCTCCTGTATGGGGATCACAGTGTGAGATCTGTGACCCCGGGACACACTGTGATAATAAAGATACTGACACACACCTTGTATTCCTGCACAGCCTCCTCTATGGGGATCACAGTGTGAGATCTGTGACCCCGGGACACACTGTGATAATAAAGATACTGACACACACCTTGTATTCCTGCACAGCCTCCTGTATGGGGATCACAGGTGTGAGATCTGTGACCCCGGGACACACTGTGATAATAAAGATACTGACACACACCTTGTATTCCTGCACAGCCTCCTGTATGGGGATCACGGTGTGAGATCTGTGACCCCGGGACACACTGTGATAATAAAGATACTGACACACACCTTGTATTCCTGCACTGCCTCCTGTATGGGGATAACGGTGTGAGATCTGTGACCCCGGGACACACTGTGATAATAAAGATACTGACACACACCTTGTATTCCTGCACAGCCTCCTGTATGGGGATCACGGTGTGAGATCTGTGACCCCGGGACACACTGTGATAATAAAGATACTGACACACACCTTGTATTCCTGCACAGCCTCCTGTATGGGGATCACAGGTGTGAGATCTGTGACCCCGGGACACACTGTGATAATAAAGATACTGACACACACCTTGTATTCCTGCACAGCCTCCTGTATGGGGATCACAGTGTGAGATCTGTGACCCCGGGACACACTGTGATAATAAAGATACTGACACACACCTTGTATTCCTGCACAGCCTCCTGTATGGGGGATCACAGTGTGAGATCTGTGACCCAGGGACACACTGTGATAATAAAGATACTGACACACACCTTGTATTCCTGCACAGCCTCCTGTATGGGGATCACAGTGTGAGATCTGTGACCCCGGGACACACTGTGATAATAAAGATACTGACACACACCTTGTATTCCTGCACAGCCTCCTGTATGGGGATCACAGTGTGAGATCTGTGACCCCGGGACACACTGTGATAATAAAGATACTGACACACACCTTGTATTCCTGCACAGCCTCCTGTATGGGGGATCACAGTGTGAGATCTGTGACCCCGGGACACACTGTGATAATAAAGATACTGACACACACCTTGTATTCCTGCACAGCCTCCTGTATGGGGATCACAGTGTGAGATCTGTGACCCCGGGACACACTGTGATAATAA
>NW_021820291.1:0-50540 GCF_901001135.1 Rhinatrema bivittatum | reverse complement strand
AGCACACTTATCTACTCGTGGTTAGTAGTCTCAGTGTACTCAACTATATACATTTCTACATGACTATGTACTAACAGGAAGTCAGACAGCACACGTATCTACTCGTGGTTAGTAGTCTCAGTGTACACAACTATATACATTTCTACATGACTATGTACATTACTAACAGGATGTCAGACAGCACACTTATCTACTCGTGGTTAGTAGTCTCAGACTATACAACTATATACATTTCTACATGACTATATACATTACTAACAGGATGTCAGACAGCACACTTATCTACTCGTGGTTGGTAGTCTCAGACTATACAACTATATACATTTCTGCATGACTATGTACATTGCTAACGGGATGTCAGACAGCACACTTATCTACTCGTGGTTAGTAGTCTCAGACTATACAACTATATATATTTCTGCATGACTATGTACATTAATAATAGGATGTCAGACAGCACACTTATCTACTCATGGTTAATAGTCTCAGACTATACAACTATATACATTTCTACATGACTACGTACATTACTAATAAGATGTCAGACAGCACACTTATCTACTCATGGTAAATAGTCTCAGACTATGCAACTATATACATTTCTACATGACTACGTACATTGCTAATACGATGTCAGACAGCACACTTATCTACTCATGGTTAGTACTCTCAGACTATACAACTATATATATTTCTACATGACTACGTACATTGCTAATACGATGTCAGTCAGCACACTTATCTACTCGTTGTTTATAGTCTCAGAGTATACAACTAAATACATTTCTACATGCCTATGTGCATTGCTAATAGGATGTCAGACAGCACACTTATCTACTCGTGGTTAATAGTCTCAGGCCACACAACTATATACATTTCTACATGACTATGTACATTACTAATAGGATGTCAGACAGCACACTTATCTACTCGTGGTTAGTAGTCTCAGGCCACACAACTATATACATTTCTACAAGGTAACAAGGACTTTTAATATTTGGCAATTTAGACTTGTTGGCCCCCACAGTATACCACCATATGGAATAGAAGGGACCTTTTACGTTCCCGCTTAAGCAAGCATTATCCTCCCTTCT
Source organism: Rhinatrema bivittatum (assembly GCF_901001135.1). Taxonomy (NCBI): domain Eukaryota; kingdom Metazoa; phylum Chordata; class Amphibia; order Gymnophiona; family Rhinatrematidae; genus Rhinatrema; species Rhinatrema bivittatum. Next base: position 49,446 of record NW_021820291.1, on the reverse strand, counting down.
TTTCCCCAAGTCTCACCCATGTGAAAAGATGCAACTGGGCTGGTGGGCAGTGTTGGCCTGGGGGGAGTCCATTGTATCTAAACTGTCTCCTTCTGTTCTGCTGAGAGATCTGCTCTGTTGAAAGGTCCAAACCAATGCTGGGATCCACACTCTCCCAGGGGACCCGACCCTACCTCCCAGTCTGTTGCTGGGGTCTACGCCATCCTGGGGAACCCAACTCTGCCTCCCAAACTGCTGCTGAGGTCCATTCCCTCCTAGGGAACCCAACTGCACCTCTGGGCTGGAGTCCCCTTGCTCCACCTCCAGATCTGCTACAGGGGGTCCCCTTTTCTCAAGAGGGACCACTTCACCTCTGGATCTTCCATTGGGTTACCCTTACTCCTGGGGTCTGCTCAATCTCTGGATCTGCTGCTGTCCTTCTGTTCTCCTCCCTTGATAGGAGGGTTTTCCCTGGCGTGGGTTTTATAGCTCTACTAGGCTCATGGCTGTTTAGCGTTCAGTGATTCAGGCCCTCTGCAGTCTCAGCTTTCAGTGATTTTAGCTCTGCTAAGCACATGGCCAGTCATTTGCTGCCACCCAGCCTGGATAAGTCACCTTCTCTCAGCCAAAAGGACAAGACCATGAAAGAGACCATGTGCCTGCTCCTCCATCCTGCCTGGCTATCCCTTGTATTGTCTGGGAACTTGACACCCAAGTGTCTGAATACCCTGTTAGTCAGGGTAAGATTCTGTTTGCTTCCTAGGGAGTGTGTTGACATCATGGTGAAAGCTTGCTAACTGTACTTTCTCCATCCCAGTCCAGATGTTGGTGATATCAGGAAAACAAGTCCACATATCCAAAGGGGGATAATGAGGGTCATATAATGAGGTCAGTAAGTATTACATAAATCTGAGGGTAGACTAGTCTAAACACCTATCTAAAAGCATATTTTCACTTTTCATGATATACTCAGGTATTCTGAGATGTGGGTTTTTTTTCCTTTTGATTATTTTTTTTCCTGAAGTCGACAAGTACGTTTTTTGTAATTCTGCCTGAAAAGTTTCTATGTCATGAGTGCGAGTGATGTGCCAGAGAGATGTGTCTTTCTATCCTTAGTTAGGACCAGCACAACTCATGGGAGAATGATGGCGTCTCCCAATGTAAATATATATATATACATTTTCCACCTCCCAAGACCGCTCAGCACTAAGTAAAGTGTTACTAGGAAATAGGATTGCCTGTTGGCTCCATTCCTTACCAACAGGCTGACACAGTTCTGACTTTACTCCATGGCATGCATGGATTTGTCACTCTGATTTTCCTAAGACAGTTGCCTCCATGCATGCAACGGGGTAAAATCATGAATGGATAAGCATGGGCAACATCTGGAGCCAACGGGCAACCTTGCTAAGAGATCTTAATGATTTGTTTATGTTCAGTATCTAGATTGTGACAAGATACAGGATTTTCTTTTAAAATGACCCCCCCCCCCCCCAATCCACACACAGATACACACACCCCTATTTCCCCACCCTCCCTGGAATCCTCTTACGCCATCTATGGTGTCTCTGAATTCAAAGTGGGGCAAAAGCGATCATGAGTGGCTCCTGCCTCACTGGATTCCATTTTCAAAATGGCGTTGGCCTCAGAGCCAGCCGATACCATTTTGAAAATGGGATCCAGTGAGACCGGAGTGAGTGAGGATGGTTCCCGCCCCATTCTGAATTTGCAGACAGCGAGGATGGGGCAGGAGGATTCTGGGGAGGGTAAGGGCATGAAGGAGACCCAGCATGGGGGCTTTTTAATTTTTTAATATCCATGCCACTGGAGGTTTTCCAGCAGGGAAAAGGTCCTTCCTTTCCTTGTGCCTTTTGTTTCATTTTGTTTTTCTTCTCGTTTTGGTGTTTACGGTATTTTGTTTCTAATAAATGAAACAAAAAAAAACAAAAACCCCCAAACAAAATGAAGAAACAAAACAAACATTTTTTTTCCCAGCGTTACACCTCTAGCGTGCATATAAAAGAAAAATCTCCCTGTGCGATCTCTCTACCCCCTTTGCCAGTGAAAGTCCCAAGTGTGGCTACAGCAAATCAAACATTGTCAACGCCATATATCACACTCCACCAATGTTATTGTAGGCTTCTCTGCAACATCTCTCTTTGACACCCTGACTCTTTAGCATAAAATCCGTTCCTTTAATAACATTTCCAAAAGTACTAAATGATTTCTAACTGTCACCATGGTACTACACTGTAGTTTTCCTAGCAAACCTATTGAATGTCTCTTTACTGTCTGTTGCATTTTCTCTCTAGAGCTACTGTATAAAAAAACTCAGTAAGTAGAATTTATGACCTTCTCGGGTCTCATGTGCACCATAAAAAGGCTGGAGTGCATGCTGGTTACGTGCGGCTTCCAGCTGTGGAAAACGCCCCTGCTGCCAGGGGTTCAGGAACATGGTGATGTTTGAAAGTCAGCAGATCTCAGCTGCATGAGGCTTGGAAAAATCTTCATGGACGTGGAAGTCAAAACAATGATAAGAACGAGACACAAATTATGTCAACTAGTTTTCCCTGCTAGGGCCTGGTTTACTAAGGTTTTTCTCTCATTCTGTGTCTGTGGGAAAAATGCTTAGTAAATGAGGCCATTAGTTTTTAAAAAGCCTGTACATTAAGACTAAGTGAAGCCAGAGGCTTCAATGCATTTTACACAGTAGAGTGAATTTTCTTTCAATTCAGGTTTGCATCTGAAAAAAATCGGTATTGAATTTACTTTGCAATCAGAAGCAGCTTTGACTCAGTTTTTATCCAGCTCTGATTTTTTTTTTTTTGAAGGAGAGGGGGTTAATCAAAATTTACTTGGATAAGTTTGGATCTATGTGGACATTTTCAGATTTAAAGACTTTAAAGGTATTCTGAATCCTCACATGTTCACATATGAACGGAATGCAAATGATCTGAAGCAGGAGCATTTAAAGATTTGCATTTGGGTACCAACATTGTGGTTTTATCAGTCTGGTCATGAACGGCTTGGTTTGACTCTGAACAAGTGAAGCACGGCTCCCTCATAAAGATGATTGACTGGCAAGGTAGGAGGAACCATGACTGATAGTCCCTTGGCATCACAGCTTTGAGCTTGTCACTGTTAAGCAGTAAGTAGTAGCCAGCTGGAAGCAATGGCTGAAGGAACTGGGCCATTTTGAAAACATGGAGATCCATATTTAGCCAGAGAGCGGCTGGTTAAGTTAGCTGGATATAGCTATCCGGCTAATTGAAAGGGGATATTCGGCTGCTTACTTTAGGACAGCCCTATGGGCCGACCAGAGCTAGCTCCATTAGTCAAGCGGCTAACTCCAAATATCGGTGTGGCCCACCCAGAAATGCCTCCGACTTGTACTCCTAAATTCTAGGAGAACATCCAGATGTGCACCTGGTGCCAAAAATTCCCTGGCTTTTCAGTTTAAATGGCTTTTGAATATCAACCTCCTACGGTATGAGATGGATAGAACAGGGCAGTGGGAATCAGATTGGATCTACATCGCTTTGGATATAGCAGCGATTCCCAATGGAAAAATACGCAGAAAAGAGAGACAGTGAAATCATCCTTCTCTCACTGTAGCAATGCTGCAGTCTATTCTGCCTTTGGCAGGGTTTTAGAGTCTGAACTTGGCATTCTTTGGCTGCAAATCAAGAACTCAACCAGAGAGTGAAACCAACAGCTCTTCTAGCTGAGCTAGAAGGAGGTCCCTGCCTACACTGGCCCTAACGAATCATTTCCCAGCTCTTTACTTTTCCATTCCCGGGTACACATTTAAAAAAAACCAAAACATTTCCCCTCCTCCCCCCAAAAGAACAGGACCTTCACATAGTGAGCGAATTGGGTTTGACGTTACTTAATAACGTGCATCAGCGCATGAGCCTGCGAACTGAACATTGATTCTTTGTGCTTCACAAAGCAGGCAGCGGATAAAGGGCAGCTAGAATTTATGGATCCTGACCTGGGAGTCAGTAAACAGCTTGACGTGTATCCCTGTGACTTGATGGATAAGGAAACGAGGCCCTAGTTCCTCAAAGAGCGTGCCTTCAAATCAGGTCGACATTTGAGCCCTTTTATTTTTTTTCAAAATTAAATATGAAACCACGGAACTGGGCACTAATTAGATCCATGCAGTGTGTATTCAACAGTAGAAGAAATATTATAGAACGCAGTTCCACGAAAGGTCCTGTGGCCTATTCTCAACAGGTCAATAACCTTTTAAGCGGCACACTAAGAAAGTTGAAATGCCAGGACTATAAAAGGTCCTGTATCCATTTCTCTCCCTGCTGAGCAGTCAGTTTGACCTACAGAGCTGGGCACAGAAAATAAATTGGCAAATCAGCTCCAGAGATTCAAGCAAGCTTTCTTTTGTTTAGACTTATGAAAAAACTTGCACTGGCTTTGTTGATAGTTTTACTAAGTGTCATTAATATACGCTGGTGATTGCTTTTCCTTCAACATCGGGAAACTGATCTCTGGCCTTCGGTGCCGGTGGCATATAAGGAAATTGGTTAACTCTTCCACTCCTTAACGAGCAGCTACCCCTCTGTGGTAGCCCTACAACACCTAGTTTTCCTGTACAGTGTTCCATTAAAAATAAAACTACGGGGAGAAGGAAGTGAGGTGGGAGGGAACATACAACTGCTGGCGTTCTTGCCCTGTGCCCTTATTGCCCGTCTGCGCAATCACTTGCAGTTCATGATGTCTACAAGTCGTCACCTGCCAGGTAATGTTGGAAACTAGAGCAAAGATGAAAGACTGAAGAAGGGGGGTGGGGTGGGGTGGAGGGGATGCGGTTATGTGGTTGCACCAACCTCAGAAATGCATTAGTGTTTTTGGAATTTTAGAGAGGGGGATGGGAGCCGGAATAAGAGCTTCTCTCACTTGCATTGGTTCTGCCCTGGCCCTACACCCATTGTTCAGCATCTCTACACCAGATGTGCATGAAAAAAAGGGGGGGACGTGTTGGCTTTTCTCAGTTAGCCTTTCAGGAAAGAAACTGGAGAAAGCCTTCCCAACAGCTGTTCACTTACATAAACAGAAGTTGCTAGGCATGAAAAAAATACAAGTCGTCCATGAAAACCGCTTGGCTTTATAGCTTTGTAAGTCGTGTTAGACAGAAACCATTTATGGAGTGTAAGCAGAAGTTGTATGACAGAGTTGGGTTGACGTGTTATTATGACTTAGGGATTCTTTCTTTGGAAGGGCATTGGGGGCAGGGGATACTGGGAGGGAGGAATTTAGAAACAGGGAAAGGATAGTGGTTCTTCTCTTGGGAAACTGGCCTATTAATTTGCAATAGATTTGGTAGCTAAACATATATCTGTGTCCTGGAGTAAAACAAAATCTCCAAGGACAGATTAGAAAATCAAATCATAATATTTTGTTAGTGAGAGCAATAGCAGAGACAGTGTGATATAACTAAGATGGGTTATTGACAATTATTGCCTGAGTTGTACTGTAACCCCCTCTCTTGCAACGTTGGTAGAGGTCTTAGATACTCCTGCAGGCTGAGAGGGATTATGATTTGTGTTTATTTGCTAGGCATTCCCTGGATGAAACTGGTGCCAGAAAGTGTGCACCCCCTCATAATCCTGCAATGAAGAATACCGAGGTGGAGGCAGGCGAGGCTGATAACCCTCAACTGCTCTGGGAACTTGGCGGGAATGCGAGACTGCACAGCCTGCAGCGTAGGTCCTCAGCATTTTGTTTTTCACTATTGCACAGTCGCAACCCCACAATCTGGACAGTCACGTCTGAGTGCACAACTCATCTTCCAAACCAGAGGATTTTGGTAGGGGCCCATTTTTGGTCCCTTCTATTCAGAGCAAACCAAAACTGGCCTCATTCATTGTATTTTTCTGCATTTCTTTAAAATGAATGCACATCCCTACTTGTTACTTTTAGCCCACTCTTGAATCGTTGTGAGACAAGAAAATAACTTTCTTACGGCAGTTGGTAGGTCTTTGTATCATCTTGTGTACAATTCCACAGCCATGACTTTGTTTATTTTTTTGTGTTTTAAGGCTTTTAGATTTTTTTTTTTTTTATGGTGTTTGGCTTGCTTTGTGTCTCTGCCTCTGACAGGACCCTGAGCTGGTCCCTTTCAGCTTGATGCTATTACCGGTGAGGAAGGGAAGCTTAGGATGCAAGGTACCAGCTTCTCTGGAAAGGAAGAAAAGTTATAGCTAATAACTCAAGGACTTTTCTTCTCTTCCCTCTGCCAGCCACAATCATTGGGATTGAAAGTGTTTAATAAAATGCAGTGCTTCTCCTTTCTGCTTTAATGCACGTATGACCTTTCATTTTATGACACTCCTTAACTGCAAGAAGGCTTCCCACGAGATCTGGAGCAGTTAAGGGTGCCCTCCTACCAGCTTTTATTACAATAGCCTTGTGCATAAAAAAAAAAAAGAAAACCCTTATATGTTGCTGCTAAGGGACAGAGAGGGCACAAAAGACGGAAATGCTGGAAAGAGGCAGAGAGGATACAGGGCAGGACTGTCACAAGGAAAAGGAAGAGAAGGGGGTAAAAGGGTGCCATGGGACAGGGAGGGGAGAGGGGCAGAAGAAAGGAAGGAGAGCGAGTCAGAGGGATGGTCACAAGGGAGGAAGAGAAAAAGCAGAGAGGGGCCACAAGAGATTCTCCACCAGAAGGTTTGAGCCAGTTCTTTTGGGAGGGGAGTAGAGTGAGTAATTGAGGAGTTGGCTCCCCCATGTGGAAGATTCAGATGGTGCGCTCTGACAATTTATAAGCTCCTGCCACCATCTTAAGAGAGAGAGGGAGGGGGAGGGACAGTGGGAGGGACTGATTTAAGCATCATGGGAGTGGGGAGGAGCATAGGGGAGAGCGCCAGAGCCATCCTGGAGGAATCAGAGTGATGGAAGACTGGGAGGAGGCTGGGGAGAGTGGTGAGAGAGCGATGACTGTGTGGGAGTGAGATACCAGAAGTGGGAAGCTGGCACTGCATGATGGAGGAATACGATGGCCATTAGGGCGTAAGAGGTAAACAAACAGATACGATGAAAAGGAATGGGAAGGAACAGAGAGAAGAGATAGCAAGAAGTGACATGAAATGGGGAGGGGACATCTGGAGAAAAGAAAACAGAAAAACAGACAGAGGAGTCAGAAGAAGCCAGAAGACGAAAACAGAGGAGAGAGAACAGTACAATATGGAGGAGAAAGCAAAATATAGAAATGTTTTATTTTTAGTTGACATCTGATTAAGTGGATTAACTTATCTGTATTTTGTTTTATTTCTAACTGTAGTACCTGACAGCGGTGGTGTTCTACCCTCGTTACCCCATGTCCTGTAATTTTGGGATTGTGTGGAGGTGTTGTGAGCAATGCAGCTTGCTTCTCTCCTCTGTACCCACCACACTAATCTCTTTTAAGTCTATAATCCAAAACGTCGTCTGCCTGAATGTGAATTATCGAGGTGGCACCTTCTGCTTTTTTTTCCTTCTCTTCTTCTGTGGCACCCCCTCGTTCCTTACTGATATCCTCTGTGCCTCACTGCCATCCTGGGCAGCTGTGGACTGAGGCAAGCTCACAATCTGTGGTGGCTCCTCCCTCTCCTGAACATGCTTTGAAAATAAGGAGCGAAGGCAGAGTCAAATGGCTGAAGGGATTGTGAGCATGAGGTGGTTCATGGTCCTCACATTTAGGCACCTATGTGTAGAGAAACTAAAGGATTCTCGACCGGAAGGATTGATTCAGTTCTTTTGGAAGGGGAATAGAGTGAGTAATCGAAGAGTAGTGTTGGGTTTTTGGCTCCCCCATGTGGAAGATTCATATGGTGTGCGCTGACATTTTATAAGCTCCTGCTACCATCTTATGGTGTGGATTTCTTAGTTGTGCCTCTTAAAGGGGCAGCATATCCTTAACTGTCCTCATGTTGATTATGTTTCCCTGGGTAAGGAATCTGGGGTCTCTGGGACTGAGATCTGAGTAAAGAGATGTTGTCCATGGTTATTGGAAACCTTGTGTTATTGAGGAGGACATTTTTTTCCAACCTTCCTACTTTTTATTTGGTTTTCTCTTTGATTAAAGCTTTTACATGTTTTATTTATTTAATTGACTGAGTGCCCTAGGGCCCAGGGATTCAGATTCTGTACCATCTGGAGGAGGCGGTGTCTCTCACCTAGAAAGAACCTCAGGACTATCCAGGTTCCTCCAGTAGGAATGGATTCACATCCATTACCTGAGAGAAGGAAGACTAGGAGGATGCACCATCTGGATGCATCTACTGTCATCTCAAGTGAATTCTTCAAGGAGACGATGTGGTGGACAGTAGCATCCACAAAGGGAAGGAAGGAGTGCTAGGAATTAACGACAGAAGATATTCCCATTTCTAACCATTTCATAATGGGAAGGAAGAATCAACCTTGCTTTCTAATATGGCTGGGAAGGGAAATAAATTATTAAAGAAATTGGCCCTAACATCCAAAGACAGTTGCTGGGAGCTTAAGGTCACAAATTTTTTGAAGAGCTGGATTGTGGAAGAACTGGACTATAAACATCAAGAGCTGTAAAGAGCATTTCATTGAGTTGGAAACCCTACCAGCTTCCAGCGTAATTATTGCTGCTGTCTACTTTGTGATATCATTAGTACTGTTTACAATGGACTTACAAGTTGACTAAGAGCCAAGCAACACATGGTCTAGAAGTGAATCTCCCCCGCCCAGCAGCTCAAGGAATTCTGAATATTCAGAGTGCTTTGAACCCTTCTGAGATCTGAGCAGTTAAATATCTGAATTGAGATTTGGCCTCTGGGCCCCTATCCAGGGGGAGGTGGTTACTTCTGTGACTGCTCAGTGTACACTTGAGAAGCTGACCAGCTCTGCTAGCTGTTTTAGGGGCTTGCTGGTGCCCCCAGTGATACATTCCCCCCCCCCCTCCAATGATGCAGAGGAATGGGAAATCCCCTCACAGATAACGTGGCTGCTGGCAGTCCTGTTCGGGCTGCAGAAGCTGCGTAATGGCAATGTAGCTGTACCCCCCGGTTGGCTAGTTGGCTACACTCAAGGTGCTACGATGCCGGGGGCCCTTGGCGTAGACATGGTCCATGGTCATCAACAGTCCTTCCAACACTCGCTGCGCTCTTCTGGTTTGTTGCCAAGTGATAAGGCTGGAGGTGCCAAAATCATAGAAGAATAAAAAGAAAATACAAAATCACTCCACACACTCTCTTCCTCCCAGCAAATCCAAGTCCAAGAAAAACAAACCAATCTTAGAGGCCACCTGGTATTCAAAAGTTGACTTCAGTTTGTATATTAATATCCAAGCCAGGATGGTGAATATCCAAAAGTAAAAAATGCCACAATCCATGCCTCTTCTTCTAACTCTCTGCTCCCTTCCATATCAAGTAGGGTTGGATATTCCTGTTGCAACTCCAACGTCAAAAACCTGGGAAGAAAGGTGAAAAAGATTCCCCAAAATCCAAAACAAGTCTCAAAAATCAAGAACACGCCAACCACCCTTGCTGCAATGTTCAAAATCTCACTCTCTTCACCCCTTGTTTTACTCCTTCACCAGAGGCAAGAAAACACCACATCCAGGGTGGTATCCTTTCTGTAGGAACTGATGCAAATAGAAGTCTGAACAAATCAAACATCCTCCAAAATCCAAATCTGCTCCCTTGGTCTCCTTCACTGCCAGGCAGAGACACCTTCTCTCCTCCTGGTCAGTCCACCTGGGGGATGACAAAGACCCAAGTCACATGCTAGGTGGGATCCCCAAAAATTGCGCCCCCTTCCCCCCCCACACACACACACTATGCTAAAAACGTAGCAAACACGTAGTGGCAGGCATATCCGGGTCACAAGAATGGCAGCAGCATGGCAGCCACCCGTTTCACACAGCCCTGGCACCATCAGCGACCCCAAGCTCTGCCTTCCCTCTCCTGCAGCTCCAGGGACTGCAGCCTTCAGTCCTGGCCTGGGGGAGGGCCTGAGAGGGAAGGGTCATTATCAGCAGTGGTTTTGGCCAGGGAACATGGAAGAAGAGGAGCTCCAATTTTTGCAGTTGCCCAGGGCAGCCGGAAACCTTTCAGCAGCCCTGCAGGTGGTCCCGGAACGTTGTCAACGGAGCTGGGCCATCGGTTCAGGCCACTCTGTGCCCAACCAGAGAGCCTGCTGGCTGGCAGGGCCAGATCAAAGACTGGTCAGTACGGGTCCTCCGGTTCCATGCCGAGAGGAGAAGAAAAGGAGGGTTTATAGAAACAGTCGGGGCTTCCCAAATCTGTCCTGGTGACCCCATAGGTTTACCTTGAGCTTGGCTTTGTACAAGTGAGAACTTAAATCTGAAATCCTGAAGAGCGTCCTGAGAGGGGAGAGGTGTGGAGGAAGCTCCAGCTGCTGTGTTGGCGATGTGCTGCCGATTGATGAACTGTGAGTTTTGTGACTGTTTGCATTTTTGATTCTGCTATTAATATGACCAGAAGAAGGCACACGTTTTGTCGAATTATTGCCGTTCCCCGAGCACCTCGGTCAAGTTTTATTTTGGGAACAACACTTTCCCCCCCCCCCCCCCCCGCCCCCCAACCTTGCTGCTTCCAGTCTGCGCAAAGGTCTGGGTGTCAGGTTTGATGGTCAATAGAAAGGCTTGCAGTAGACGTTGGGAACCGAGCCCCAGACAGACAGACAGACAGACAGACCTGGAATGCAGCTCACAAATCCAGCAGAGCTGTCATTCAGCTTGGAGGGCTTGAGCTGCTCTGGAAACTGAAGCAGATGTGACCCTCGAGAGTTATGGTGACCCCCTTAGATCAACACTGAGGTCAGAGTGAAAAGATACACCGTAATTACTTCAATATTCTTGGTCTAGAATAAAAGCAATCAACTTGCGTGCAATGATCCTCTTAACCTTCAGGAGTCCCAAATGAAAAGAGACAATTTTCTACAAACAAATCACAATTCCTTGCACTTTATGATGTTTTTTTTACAGGATATTGTAAGTACAGTTTATGTATATTTAAGAAATACTGTAAAACTAGACCTCAGATTAGACTGTGAAGAGCATCTAAAGATGTATATGCAGGGCTGAACATTTATGTGCTGTTTGTCTTGAAGCTGAGAACTGGAAGTCAAAGTGAGACAGATGTTAAACACCTGGATTCCAGAGACTTGCACTCTCGGAGCAACCCGTGCCCTGCCTAGCCGACTTTTATTTACCGAATAATTAGGATCAGACGAAAAGCCTTTGATTTGCACCAGAAAGGCAAAATAAAAATGTGATAGTGCCTGTGACCTGGGAGACAGCCTGGGCGCTCGTGGTCTGGAAAGCTGAGGAGCCGCAGGAGTTTTGCACCGCTCTCATCCTGGAGCAAGGACAGGGGCATGACTGACAACCTGCAAAAAAAACCCCAAAAACCCTGTGTTCATGGGCGAGCTGAAAGGGAAACGGCAGACCTGGTCTAGCAACCACAATCATTTTCACTGCCTTCCCTGCAGACGTCAGCCACGTTCCTCCCAGCTCTGCCACGTTACTCAAGAGTGGAATGGAAAGAGCGAGGCGCGGGCTTGGCTCTAGTTATTTCCTATGAAGCCCCATCTCCAGCCGGGTTATCCTCTGCCCATCTGTCTCTCCTTCTCGCCGGCAGCAGTGGGGTCTGATGAGATGGAGGGGGAAGGTCTGGAGGTCATCGTCGCCCGCCTGGTAGGCTCCGACGCCCGCCAGAGCTGGCAATGGGGGATCATTAAAGAGACGCCGGGATGTTGGCAGCAGCCAGCCGGCCGTGATCGACCTGCGCCCGCAGCACTTAGCCTCTGTCTGCTGCCTCGCCACAGTCTGCCAACCTGTCTGGAGCCGGAGGGTGGGCTTTAGGTTAGTTTGGCAGGCTCTAGCCTCAGCGATTCGTATATTTCTGGTTGCATTCTCTCTGTATTATGCCAGTTCTCTTCATTTTCTTCTTAATTTACGTTCCATTAATGTTTCATTGTTTGAATAAGGCGCTGTACAAACATTGAAAATAAATAAACAAAGAGACAAAAGTTTTTGGGGGCTCACGTGCGTCAACTTTTCCCCTCAGATCTTTCCCTGTGTATGACAGAGACAGAGAGAAGCTGTGGGTTCTATGAAATCCCTGGCCGGGCATTAAAATATTCCTGGGCCACTTTGTGGGCTAAGGGGGGGTTGGCTCCGTTTCTCTTTCCATGGTGCTTGGGTTTCCAGGGACGGCGCGGCCCGATCTATAGCGCCAAACACTCACAAAGGTTGTCTTTGAGATGAGCGGAAGACCTCTTCTCTTCCTGGTACAGAAAACGAAAGGTCTCGCAGATAATGAACCAAACTAGAGGTGAGCCTGGACGGGCAGGAAGCACACCAGCCAATACAATTCAGCAGCCAGGATCTTCCTATCACATTCTTATTTATTTGCAGTATATTAAAAAAAAAAAGAAAGACTGAAGTCAGGCGATCCAGCTCTCTGGGCGAGTCAGACTCTGATCAGAGCTGTAGACTACCATTTTCAAAAACGAATGACCATCGTAAACGAGGCACAGGCCCCCGCACACACAGATTTCAGTGCGCCACTAACAATGGCGCCCAGTGATTTGTGATAGTTATTTTTGGAAATGGTAGACAGCGCCTCTGATTTGAGAGAGACGTTTTTATCCTGAAGATTTCCTGTTTTTTTTCCACTCACTGGCTTATTTATTTTTCAAGGGTAGAAATATTGTGACAGGCGCTGACCCTACCTGTCGTTACAGTTTTACACCAATTAAACTGCTGGAAATTAAACTGCAGCACCGTACATCCAAAGCACAAAGCGCCACAGATACCTAAATAAGTAAAAAAGAGAATCCTGAAACAATGAAGGGAGCCGGAGACTGTGGGAGCGCGTTCACAGTGCAAGGACGGGGCGCGTCACGGAACAGCCACGTGCCAGCACATCACCTCTCGCGCTCTCTCTCTAGCAGGGCAGAGGATATCAGCAGACTGAGAAAATAGAATAAGAATGAGGGTATGTCTCTCTCTCTCTCTCACACACACACACACACACACACACACACACAAACAAACACGTTTCCTCACACTTGACAATACTTTGGAATCCATCTCGCCCAGAGGAGAAGCTACACAATGCAAGGTTCCACATTAGGAGTCGCCACTCAATAAGAGGATCGAGGCATCATTGTTGATAATACGTTGAAATCTTCTGCTCAGTGTGCGGCAGCAGCCAAGAGAGCAAACAGAATGCTGGGGATTATTAGGAAAGGAATGGAGAATAAAACAGAGAATATCATAATGTCTCTGTATCACTCCATAGTGCATCCTCATCTTGTGTTCATATATCACACACAAACAGAATGCTGGGGATTATTAGGAAAGGAATGGAGAATAAAACAGAGAATATCATAATGCCTCTGTATCACTCCATGGTGCGGCCTCATCTTGTGTTCATATATCATACACAAACAGAATGCTGGGGATTATTAGGAAAGGAAGGAGAATAAAACAGAGAATATCATAATGTCCCTGTATCACTCCATGGTGCATCCTCATCTTGTGTTCTTATATTATACACACACAGAATGCTGGGGATTATTAGGAAAGGAATGGAGAATAAAACAGAGAATATCATAATGCCTCTGTATCACTCCATGGTGCATCCTCAGCTTGTGTTCATATATCATACACAAACAGAATGCTGGGGATTATTAGGAAAGGAATGGAGAATAAAACAGAGAATATCATAATGCCTCTGTATCGCTCCATGGTGCATCCTCATCTTGTGTTCATATATCATACACAAACAGAATGCTGGGGATTATTAGGAAAGGAATGGAGAATAAAACAGAGAATATCATAATGCCTCTGTATCGCTCCATGGCGCATCTTCATCTTGTGTTCATATATCATACACAAACAGAATGCTGGGGATTATTAGGAAAGGAATGGAGAATAAAACAGAGAATATCATAATGCCTCTGTATCGCTCCATGGTGCATCCTCATCTTGTGTTCATATATCATACACAAACAGAATGCTGGGGATTATTAGGAAAGGAATGGAGAATAAAACAGAGAATATCATAATGCCTCTGTATCGCTCCATGGCGCATCTTCATCTTGTGTTCATATATCATACACAAACAGAATGCTGGGGATTATTAGGAAAGGAATGGAGAATAAAACAGAGAATATCATAATGCCTCTGTATCGCTCCATGGTGCATCCTCATCTTGTGTTCATATATCATACACAAACAGAATGCTGGGGATTATTAGGAAAGGAATGGTGAATAAAACAGAGAATATCATAATGTCTCTGTATCACTCCATGGTGCATCCTCATCTTGTGTTCATATATCACACACATACAGAATGCTGGGGATTATTAGGAAAGGAATGGAGAATAAAACAGAGAATATCATAATGTCTCTGTATCACTCCATGGTGCATCCTCATCTTGTGTTCATATATCATACACAAACAGAATGCTGGGGATTATCAGGAAAGGAATGGAGAATAAAACAGAGAATATCATAATGCCTCTGTATCACTCCATGGTGCAACCTCATCTTGTGTTCATATATCATACACAAACAGAATGCTGGGGATTATTAGGAAAGGAATGGAGAATAAAACAGAGAATATCATAATGTCTCTGTATCACTCCATGGTGCAACCTCATCTTGTGTTCATATATCATACACAAACAGAATGCTGGGATTATTAGGAAAGGAATGGAGAATAAAACAGAGAATATCATAATGCCTCTGTATCGCTCCATGGTGCATCCTCATCTTGTGTTCATATATCATACACAAACAGAATGCTGGGGATTATTAGGAAAGGAAGGAGAATAAAACAGAGAATATCATAATGCCTCTGTATCACTCCATGGTGTGACCTTATCTTGTGTTCATATATCATACACAAACAGAATGCTGGGGATTATTAGGAAAGGAATGGAGAATAAAACAGAGAATATCATAATGTCTCTGTATCACTCTATGGTGCATCCTCATCTTGTGTTGATATATCATACACAAACAGAATGCTGGGGATTATTAGGAAAGGAATGGAGAATAAACCAGAGAATATCATAATGTCTCTGTATCACTCCATGGTGCATCCTCATCTTGTGTTCATATATCATACACAAACAGAATGCTGGGGATTATTAGGAAAGGAATGGAGAATAAAACAGAGAATATCATAATGTCTCTGTATCACTCCATGGTGCGATCTCATCTTGTGTTCATATATCATACACAAACAGAATGCTGGGGATTATTAGGAAAGGAATGGAGAATAAAACAGAGAATATCATAATGCCTCTGTATCACTCCATGGTGCATCCTCATCTTGTGTTCATATATCATACACAAACAGAATGCTGGGGATTATTAGGAAAGGAATGGAGAATAAAACAGAGAATATCATAATGCCTCTGTATCACTCCATGGTGTGACCTCATCTTGTGTTCATATATCATACACAAACAGAATGCTGGGGATTATTAGGAAAGGAATGGAGAATAAAACAGAGAATATCATAATGCCTCTGTATCACTCCATGGTGCGACCTCATCTTGAGTATTGTGCGCAGTTCTGGTCACCTCATCTCAAGAAAGATAGAGCAGAATTAGAAAAGGTACAGAGAAGGGCGGCCAAGATGATAAAGGGGGTGGAACGATTCCCCTATGAGGAAAGTATAAAGAGGTTAGGGCTTTTCAGCTTGGAGAAAAGATGGCTGAAGAGTGATATTATAGAGGTCTATAAAATCATGGGTGGAATGTAATGAGTAAGCGTTAATTGGTTGTTTGCTCTTTCAAAAAGTACAAAGACCAGGGATACATTTAAAACTAGTAAGAGAAAATAATTTTTTACTCAACGTATAATTAAGCTCTGGAATTCATTGCCAGAGGATGAGGTGAAAGGTATTAGTGTAACTGCATTATTATTAAGGAGGAGTTGCAGAAATCCACTTCTTCTCCCTGGGATAAGCAGCTTGGAACTTATCTATCCCTTGGGACCCTGCCAGGCACTCGTGACCTGGATTGTCCAGTCCACTGTTGGATACTGGGCTTGATGGACTTTTGGTCTGACCCTGTAAGGCAAGTTTTATGTTCTATGACTCTAGGGATGCCAATTAACTTGTGCACTCTTGTGCCTGTTTCAATACAAATTGATAAAAATGTTTCTGTAACATCTCTAGACAAAACTGTCTGATCTTTGAGGTCTTTCTGTCTCTTCCTCTATCTGAATACTGTCTGCACCCTTTCCAACCTTGACAATAACTGTTCTCACAACAACCAGTTTCCAAGTACGACGTGTTATGTCAGGGTTGACTTTTCTTTATACTAGAGACCTGTTAAAGAAACTAGGGGTGTGCATTCGGATTGACCGCATTAGTAAAACGCAACTCATATTTTTTTTTTACTTAAAAAATTGATTCGACATAAACGATCGGATTTCCCACATATCGAACATAGATATGTTCGATATGTGGGAAATCGCGATTGTTGAGCCAAAATAAAAATATAAACCCCCTCACCCTCCTTAATCCCCCCCACCCCCCCGACTTACCACAACTCCCTGGTGATGGAGCGAGGAGTGAGGACGCCATTTCTGCAATCCTTGGCGAGAAGCATGTGACGTCGGCGGCACGTCGAGTGACGCCGGCGTCACGTGATTCCCGGCTCGTTCGCGCCGGACGGCTCGTTCGGCCCAAAAAGAACTTTTGGCCAGCTTGGGGGGGCCTCCTGACCCGACCCTGCCACCGACGTCACATGCTTCTCGCCAAGGATTGCAGAAATGACGTCCTCACTCCTCGCTCGATCACCAGGGAGTTGTGGTAAGTCGGGGGGGGGGGATTAAGGAGGGTGAGGGGGTTTAATTTTTTTTTTGCACATATGTACATATACCCAACTCATTGGATTTTTTTTATGTCCATATTGGCCGCAAGTGGGACCCCCTTTCGGACATAAAAAATATGAACATAAAATTTTGCTCTGCACATCCCTAAAAGAAACAGAATGACACTTCTGTTTTATTTTTTAATATTTCTGAGATTTCAGGAAATCCATGTTCTTCCTTTTGTAACCTTTACTCGGGGTGTTTAGTCCCAAGGGCTCACAATCACATTTATAACCTCTGGGGCTGCTCCGGCTAGCGGACTTCCTCCCAGCTTGACTCCTGACCCCTGGGGGGGGGATTCTTTCCACGGGGGGAGACTCTCGTCTATGGCCCAGACAATGAAAGAAACTTTAGTGGGCCCCTTGGGTGTATTTGCAGCTGTGGCATCCTCTGGAGGGAGATGCTGTGAATAACCAAACAGGACCAGGGGCTGGGTGTTAAATAATAATTTACTGATTGCTTTAAGGCAAATAAAAGTTACAGATAGAGTGTTTCACTGTGGGCAGGCGTCCTTTTCCTTCAGCTTCCCAGGGTGGTGTAAATTGTAGGAGTGTGCATTCGTTTCCTACGTATTGATAATCCGCAACGTATAGGGCCATATTCGTTGTTTTCATGGGGAAGCGAAACATATCGCGATTCCCCACGAATACAATGAAACTTCGCCGAATTATTCGGCCATCTAAAGGAACGAATTTAAACAAACCCCCCACCCTCCTGACCCCCCCAAGACTTACCAAAACTCCCTGGTAGTCCAGCGGGGGGTCCGGGAGCCATCTCCTGCACTCACATCCTTGGCCGCCGGTATTCAAAATGGCACCGATAGCCTTTGACCTTACTATGTCACAGGGGCTACCAGTGCCATTGGTTGGCCCCTGTCACATGGTAGGAGCAATAGATGGCCAACACCATCTTGTGCTTCTACCATGTGACAGGGGCTGACCAATGGCACCGGTATCCCCTGTGACATAGTAAGGGCAAAAGCTATCGGCGCCATTTTGATTACTGGCAGCCGACGGCCCAAGTGCAGGAGATCGCTCCCGGACCCCCGTGGGACCACCAGGGACTTTTGGCAAGTCTTGGGGGACCCTTCTGACACCCATAAGACTTACCAAAAGTCCCTGATGGTCCAGCGGGGGTCTGGGAGCGACCTGCTCTCGGACCGTCTGCTGCCAGTATTCAAAATGGCACCGATAGCCTTTGCCCTCACTATGTCACAGAGGCCGACCAATGGCACCGGTAGCCCCTGTGACATAATAAGGTCAAAGGCTATCGGCGCCATTTTGAGTACCGGCAGCCGAGGGTGTGAGTGCAGGAGATGGCTCCCGGACCCCCTGCTGGACCGCCAGGGAGTTTTGGTAAGTCTTGGGGGGGTCAGGAGGGTGGGGGGTTGTAGTTAATTCAATTTTAGCCGGGAAACAAATAAGAATTAACGCATGAACGTATCAGGGGCCCCCTTGCCGAATGCAACGTATCTGCCCCCCGACGAATACGAATCCCGAATGCAACGTATGGCGTTCCTCTGCACATCCCTAGTAAATTGTGCACTCAAATCTCTCCCAGAGGCTTATCCAGGATTCCTAGGTCAGGGGTCTCCTACTAGCAGAGTAAAATCCCACCCTACAGTCCAGCGTCTTCGTGAACTCCCAGCCCTGTGTCTTGGTCCCAAATTAGTAGAGAACCAGAGGGGTCTCCACTAATTAAGCAATCTGAAAGGGCGACTGCATCGGTTGAAAAGTCTTGGGGGGGGGGGGGAACCTGCTGATCCAGTCAGACTCCCAGTGAAGTGTGTTTTCCGAGTTGGAAAAACAGGAAACATTTTAGCCATCAAAAATCTCACTCAGAAAGATCTGTCTCCGGTCTTGTCCACCTTGGGAGTATGGCGGTGCTCACGGATCTTCAGTCTTCTGTCACCAAAGGGAAATCTGGCAAAAACCTCTCTCATTCAACTGAATACTTAGGGATCCTCTGGCAGGTTGGGCACAGACGCCAATCCCCTATAAAAAGGGGAATCCTGATGCGGCAGGAGGACTCAGCAGGGAGGGAAAAATCCTACGTCTTGCTTCTCCGGTGTCTGCTCTAAAATGAAACCAGCCAGACTCTTAAAGCACAAAATGGCTGGTTAATTATAAAGGGCCTGAGTGACCAATCCCTGCTCTCCTAGGTGGGAGGAAGGCGAGAGGGGATGGATCGCTCAAGATGTTTTAGAGAAAGGGAAATGGAACTAAGGCGTGTAGTGATGGACTGGGGGATCCGATCACATTTTCTACTTCACTAGTTGTAGTGAGAAATGTATTTTGCTGCATTGATTGTAAAATCAGACCCTGGACTTTGATCTGGAAAATGCTTGAAAGCTACCTAAGCCGGTACCTGCAAAGGAAGAGGCACAGCGTTCTGACGGGAGAGCATAAAGATCTCTGATTCTGGTTTCTAAGATGCCCACACCTGGGACCATCCTTCATGTAACCCCTGTTAGGGGTGCACTAAAAAAATCAAAACAAAAGAAACAATGCTAAGGGGCTCTAATCCTTGAGTTGGTCTATAGGTTCAAAAAGGTGATTGATCAGCTAGTGTAGTGGACCGGGCTCCAAGGGTTATCTCTCGGTTATCCTTCTTTCCGGACAGGGAAACCAACTCCCCCTCCATGGCTGGAACGGACTTTCCTTTATGCGATGGGATATTTTTTTTGAGACGCGACTCACTTCCCAGGCATCTTCTTACCTCGGGCGAACCCAAACCCAGGGATTAAGGATTCAGTCCTGACTGGAATTGGTGGTTCCAGTTCCTGGAGTACCCAAATAATTCCACAGGCTTCCACAGCAAGAATTTCAGACATCCCGTGGCGAAAAATAAAATAATTTAGCAACACGACATACTTCTCAGCATGGAGAATTCATTCCTGGCAAACGCCAACACGGCTCATCAGTAAGAAATGCATCACTTCACAGCAGAAGTTAGGAAAAATGACGAGACTTCCATAGGCAGGCAGCTCTCTCTGGTGGTATCCTGATTATTCCTCCTAGAGGCTCTTCCAGAATCAGCTAGGCCTTAAACATAGGAACAGAGCAAAATAGTGCGTCCACTGGTCTCTGTACTAGGGAGTAAGTGCACCCAGCCATTCAACCCTGAACTGGAAACAAGACAGATAAAATGGGACCCACTCACCGTAAGCCCCATCTTTTATACCACTAGGTGTCCCCATATGACAACACCAAGGCTTAAAGGCACAAAGTCCATTTGACACCATATTACCACTGAAACCACTGCAGGCCATTGCCTTTTATATGTAGAGGCTAATTATAAATTAGGTAGAGGTTAAGGGCATGTGGACCACAGTTGGGATCTGGACCACATTTGTATTTGTCTTGCTTTTCTGTCTTTTCATTGACTAAATTCTTCTGATTAGTAATTGATATGTGTAAATAAGTAATTGATATGTGTAAATAAGAGGTATATCCCTATTATTATTATTGTAATTAATTAGCTATCAGCTTCTTGGCCACTCAGCCTGCCCAGTTACTCCTGCTTACTGTGTCATTGCAGAGCCACGCTTAATCTCTAGTCATCTTCTTTCCTTATCCTTGCCACAGCCCTCGGCGGCTGGCGCAAGCATTTTTTAAATTTTGCCACAATTTTGTTCCTCCCGTCTCTGCTGGTAGGTTTATTTATTTATTTGGGTGTTTTCTATACAGTCATTCCATGTGAGAATCACTATTTCACAACGTTGTACAGGTATAGCACTCCCAAACAAAGGATGAGTTAGAAAGGCAGCCATGCATACAGGTAAACATTCAAGGTAACCATTCTAAATCTAAGGGAGTACGTCAAAGTCAGACATAGAAGATGCATTTGTAATCGTTATGGGGGGGATGAGAGTATGGGCTAATGTGCAGGACATAGTTGGTTATCAGAGTGAGGGGGAGTTGGTCATACCAGTCAGAGAGTAGGCGCGTTTTTCAGTTCTTTCTTAAATTTCTTAATGTCGGTTATTATTCGAAGATTCTCTGGCATTGAGTTTCCATAGCATTGGGCCTGCAATTGATATCGCTCTGTCTCTTGTTTGTGTTAGATGAGAGTTTTTTTATGGTCAGGATTTCTAGCAGGCCTTTGTTCTGAGATCTTAGCGCTCGGGTGGGAATATGAGGTTTGAATGTTATTCCCATCGAGTCATTGTTTGGTTTCATGTTGTTGTATATTATTGTTAGTACTTTGTATATTATTCTCGACTGTACTAGTAGCCAGTGCAGAGCTATCAGGGTTGGGGTGATGTGGTCGAATTTTCTTTTTCTGGTCAGAAGTCTGTCTGTAGCGTTTTGCAGTGGTTTAAGTTGACTGGCTGGAAGACCTACAAATAGGGAATTGCAGTAATCTAAGTTTGAGAATATTAGAGATTGTGAAATAGTTCTGAAGTCAACTGGGCTTAGTAGAGGTTTCAGTCGGATCAGGATTCATAGTTTGTGGAAACCAGGTTTGATCAGTTTGCTAATGTGGGTCTTCATAGTTAAGTTTCCATTGACTTGGACACCAAGATCCCTTACCTGGGTTGCTGGAATTAGTTGGTAGATGGTGGTTACTCCAGATATCTGTTACCCTCTCAATAAAGGAGTGTGGTTGCCATGTTAGTCCAGCTGAATGCATGGAAATAAAGATTAACAGCCAAAAAAAACCAATAATAACAAAGTGATACCTTTTTATTGGAATAACTTAATTTGCTTAGTTTTGGGGAGCTAATATTCTTTTCCTCAGGAAGAATCCTCTTCCTCGGGTACTCCTCAGGAGAAGAGCATTAACTCTCGAAAGCTAGTCCAGAAGTGACTAGCTGGAAGACCTACAAATAGGGAATTGTAGCCCGGTAAAAAAGGTATCGCCTTACATTTTCTGTTTATATTTCCTTCCTCTCAATATTTCCTCACATATCCATTGAATCGCTCCTCTTCCAGCTTTCATATCATGACCTTTTGGCCTTCAACTTCTTCGTCTTGTACTTTATTGAAGCCTGCCAGATATTTGGATATTTCATATCCTCTCCCTTCTTTCCCGCATTTTGCTTTCCTTAATCCTCCTTGTGTAGGGTAGGGTACGGTTTGCGTTGCAGGGTGGGGGCAGTTTTGGTTGACCTCCTCTGAATTGCTTCCATTCTTTCAATATCCTTACAAAGGTGTGGCCTCTAGGGCTGAGCACACTCCTCATGCTGGAGTCTCAGTCCCGTCCTGTAGACAGATAGTATTACTTCCTTTTTCCTATTGGTGATTCCTCTCTTTATACAATCGGGCATCCTGTCAATTTTATTAAGATACATCCTTGCTTCTACACTTTGGGGTCCCTTTGCATAATTTGAGTAAGTCTGACAAATTTATGGTGTGCTGTATCCATGAGATGCCCAGGCTTTATCCTGAACTAAGCCAGTTATAAATATCACCAAGACTAATTTACATTTTCATAGCTGGATAGCATATTACATGGTAACATAGTCATTGATGGCAGAATACTTGTTCATTCTTTTTTTTTTTTATCCTTCTGATACCGAATAATTTGGAGGCCAATATTCAGTGCTACTTAGCCAGATAAGTAGTGATTTATCCGGCTAAGTGGCAGTGGCTGAATATCTTGCTGTGATCAGCAGTCGCCACTTACCCAGCTAAGTAGTGGGCGGGATGTGGGTGGATCTGGGAGGAGCTACTTATACAGTTAAGTTAGCTGGATAAGTGCCAATATTCGGACTTATCCAGTTAAGTTAACTCGTAGATGGTGGTTACTCCAGATATCTGTTACCCTCTCAATAAAGGAATATATTCTGCTTTTTGTACTTTTTTCAGGCACTTCAAAGCAGATTACATTCAGGTACTGTAGGTATTTCCCTATCCCCAGGGGCTTACACTCTAACAGGCCGATACAGTACAGTGCGACTGGCATTTGGACGTGCGTTTTTGACGCGCTAGCTTTACCCCTTACGCCCGTGATTTTTACTGTATCGGCCTGTAAGTTTGCAACCGAGGCAATTGAGGGTAAAGTGACTTGCCCAAGGTCACAAGGAGCAACAGTGGGGCTTGGTTGCCATGTTAGTCCAGATAAGTTAACTGGGTAAGTTAGAATTGCTCAATAGCAGATCTAAAGTTATCCAGATAAGAATTATCCGGGCATATTCATCAGCATAGCCCTGCTGCTGAATATTGCTCATAAGTTAGCCAAATAAGTCTTATCTGGCTGACTTACTTACCCAGCTATGTTTGAATATCGAGCCCCAAGTGTCTTAATTAGAAAATTCTAAGATCCCAGAAACCTTCGCCATTCTTCAAGTTGCTTACCTCAAAGTAAAGTTGTAGGTGAGACCTTTTTATTAAACTAATGTAATATATTTCTGACTAGCTTTTGAGAGCTGCACCTCTTTATCAGGGTGAAAGCAAAAGGAAGGTAGCTCCCTGAAGTTAGTGGAATAAAACATTTTAGTTGACCTTTATTTCTATGCAACCAAGTAGGCTAACATGATAACCAAACTCCTGCCAGAAAAGGGAAGGTTTTATAGACAAGAGTGGGCAAAGTTGAGCTTTTTTTTATGCTGATTTTGCCTTGCGAAGTTGTATTTATAGAAGGCACTTTCCTTTCTCAGCTGGGATTCATCCTCCAGGGTTAGACTATTTTAACTTCGCTGGTTTCGCTTTTAAATTCAAGGCAATCTTTGGCTGGGTTAAGCCCATTCTAAAAATACAGGCATTACTGTTTCCTTTGTGATAAACTGATTAAATGTGTCCTGTTTTCTTTCCGAGCGGCATGGGTGGGATTCCAAGCGTAGGATGCTCTGAACGGCACAGTGGGCTCCAACTCCTGCAGATGAAAGGTTTCAGTTAAACCACTAAACTGTAAGGGAAAAAGCAATACACGTATTCTAAAAGTATATATATATATACTGATAGCGTAGAACGATGAATATATTCTTTTCCAAAAATGGATCACATAAAATCCTCAGCAAGACAGCGAGATGAGTACTTGAGAACTGCCGTGGCTGTTTTGTTAAGGGAAAAAAAAGCCCTAGCAAGCAGAGATAGCAGGGGGCAAACCAACAGCAGTTTCCATCCTCTGCTTAGAAGTTCAGATGTCAGTGGCCTTCATCCTAAAGCATCTGGGGACAGACTTAAAGATCTAAACATGTACACCCTGGAGGAAAGGCAAGGTGTGATAGGGACATTCAAATATCTCAGAGGTTTCCATGCCCCTTTTCAACAGGGCCATGGGATGAGGGTGAAAGAAGGCAGACTGAGGAATAATCTTAGGAAATATTTCTTCACAGAGAGGGTGGAGGATGCATGGAACGGATTCCAAGTGGAGGTGGTGGACACAAAAACAGTGTCTGAATTGAAGAAAGCATGAGATAAATATAGGGGGGTCTTTGAGGGTGTTATGAGAATTATGAAGCTGCATTAGTTCTGCTGTCACATTTCTATGTCTAAGTTGTTTCACTCTTTGTGGTTTGGTCTCCAGATGATGGATTGTCCTAAATTTATGCTATTGTAAAGGGGGATATTCAGTTGATATTTGGACTTCAAAAGTTATTCACAAAGGCCCAAACCCTGCTTCATCCACAAATACTCACTTCACTATTGTTAAAGTTCCGCCTGCTATGCAGCCTTCCATCCACAGGGGTCCTCAGTGAGTCCTAGTCCCAGCTGCGCAAGTTACCTCCTTACTGATCATTTAATCCCTCAGCCCCAGCTCTACTTAATTCAGCCTGTCCAGTCCCTCTGTGCCTCTTCATTGAGTCATCTTGGCTCTCTGACTTGGCCAGCCTTGCCTTGTTATTCTGCCTTGCCTTGTGGCCCATCCAAGCCTTCTGACTTGCCTTCTGGCCTACCCAAGCCTTCTGGCCTTCCTTGGCTTCCTGCCTTGCTCTGTGGCCTATCTTGGCTTTCTGCCTTACTCTGTAGCCTATCTTGGCTCCCTGTTGTGCTCTGCAGCCTTCTGGGCTCTCCTGCATTGTTCAGTGGTCTCCTGGGCCTACTTGTTCAGACTTGTGGCTTTGAGACTACTAGGGTTACCTAGCCCTGTCTTGTGCCCTGTTGGACTTTCGTGTTTACTGTTGCATATCTTAGTTCTGTCATCCAGTCCAGCCTGGACTGTTCTCTGGCTATTCTTGACCCCCCAGTACCACCCTTGGTATTAAAAGTAGGATCCCTTTCCAAGCAGGAAGCACAGACAGGAATACACAAAGAATTTATTTTCCCTGTGGCCTGGTTATTTATTTATTTAATATCATTTCTTACTCACTCCTTCAAACAAGTTTGGGGCAGGGTACAAGTGAAACATACATAACATTTAAAAAATAAATACGGTAATAAGTTAACATTAAAACAAAAATAAAATGCAGGACAAAACAAGTAAAAACTAAGAAACAAACTGGTTTACAAGGTAGGTTACCGGAAAGCCTCAGTGAATAAGTGGGTTTTTAAAAGTTTCCTGAACTGTTTGGCATCTTGAGTAAGCCAGAGAGATAAGGGAAGAGAATTCCATAAGGTAAGCCCAAATATAGAGTAAGACCGTTCACAAGTTGAGGTTAATCTAGCGACCCTCAGAGATGGAATATCTCATAGTTGTTGAATGAACGGACAGTGGATACGAGCAGGAGTGGGTACACAGAGGGCTGAAGTGATCCAGGGAGAGGATGCATGATGGAGGTTGTCTATAATAACTGCCATTTTATACTTCATTTGCCATGTAATTAGTAGCCAATGTAGCTCTTTCAAAATGGGGGTAATATGATCTTGGATGGTATGCTGTCAATAAATGGGCAGTGGAATCTTGGATTATCTGCAAGGGTCACAAGGAGTGAAGAGGTAGACAAACAAACAAAGAATTACAGTAATCGATGGAGGGAAGGTTTCAGATAATGTAGCATTCTGAGTTTAAAGTAGAAGGGTTACACCACTGATTTAATGTGCAGAATCATGGAAAGAATGGAGTCAATGGTGACACCTAAATTACGAACAATAATGGAAAGAGGAATTAAAGAACTAGCAAACTGAAATAACTCAGGGAAAGGATAGACAGGGTGATGACCAAGAACAACAGCATCGGTTTTGTCAAGACTAATAAATAGCCAGGAATTGATGTAAGTGAGAAAAAGAGAAGCAAATTGTGCAGTACTGAGCCATGTGGAGAGAAGTGGAAAAAAAAATCCCTGTATATCATCAGCATAGATTTTGTATGTGACACCAAGTTGTGCAAGTAGACAGCAAAGGGGGTTGAGGTAGATATTGAAAGGTGCGGTTATAGCAGGCCAAGGGGGCCTAGCCCCACCTGAAGCAGCTAGGGAATACCCAGTTAGTAAGGGCCGGACAGGCCAGAAAGAGTTTTTTAAATTTTCTTTTCTCCTATCCCAGAGACTCAACAAGCTTGCGGCTTGCATAGGTGGAGGAGCAAAGAACCTGAAGCAGCTGATACAAGTTCTGGTGGAAGGCCAGTAGCAGTTCTAGAAAGTCATTCAAAATTTACAGGAGCATATCATCCAATAACTCACCCAGCAACAGGGGGTACTGGCACAGCTTGCTCAAGCCATGCAAGCTGCCACGAACCGGGTGAATCTGCCGTCTCCCTTCCGGTTCAATATAAAGGCAGGGGAGGACCCAGAGATCTTCCTGAGAAACTTTGACAAGGCCGCCCACATGATGGATTGGCCGGAAGCTAACTGGAATACATACCTGGCCAATTTGCTCACGGGCAAAAAGTCAAGCAGTTTTTCAAGCGGCTAATCCAGATGCAAGAGCCATCCTAGAAAGAGCTGGGTATAACTCAGAAACATGCTAGCAACAGTTCCTACAGACCAGGAAAGCCCCCAAAACCTGTTCTATCACCTGAAAGATGCCAGCTGGAAGTGGCTGCAGCCGGATGCAAATACTGGCCTCAAGATAGCCAAACAGGTGCATCTAGAACAGTTCCTGGCCCATGCGGAATTGGGTCTGCCACCACCTAGGGCACAATTTGGGAAAAGCACTGGAACTGGTAGTTGCCTTCCACCAGGCACAAACTATGCCTGACGTGGTACGGAGTCTAGAAGAAAAGCCTGCACAGCCACCCTGGCACAGCAATGAGAGTGAAGGACCCCAGCAGCGTCCCTCAAAGATGGACGGCTCATATTCTCTGTCCAAAACCCAGGCCACAGTGTGTTCCATGTGCTTTAACTGTGGTCAGAGAGGTCATTTGGCAAGGGACTGCTGATTTGAAGGACCTGAAGTTATGGACATCAGCTTAGTGACACAGCCAATACTAAAAAATAAAATCCCTGAGGTTAAAGGAAAAACTCCAGAACAGGAAAGATCCTCATCCCAAAAGAAGAAAGATACCTCAGAGCATCCAAACTACCCCAGGAATAAAATAACGGATAATTTTTCTTTCTGTACTCTCTGCGTGGGGAATGGCCTATTTTGAAAAGCTGAAAATGAGAATCCCTTAAGGGGAACGGCTACAGGCAAAGAGGAAGCCACCCAATGGGCCTGCTCCGTTTGTAAGACAGTGGACCATACTGACGAAGAGTGCCTATAATTGGAAGACATGGAACGGGAACGCAAGCTGGAAGAACATCACAAGAAAGAGCAGGAGGTGGGGAAAGAGCCCCAGAATGAGAAATGGGAACGGGATTGAGCGAGCACGTTCGCAAAACTTCAGAACTGCAGCTTAGCCGATGCTCCTCCATGGCTTTGTAAGGAATTTGTGATCCATCTGGAACTGGATGAAGTTCCCACCAAAGCTTTGGTGGATTCAGGGTCTGGCAGGACTCTCATTTGTGAGGAGCTGCTCCAAAAAGAGCACATCAGTCACAAGAGGACAGAGCCACTCACCTGGGTACATGGGAACAAACAGGAATACCCAACCAGTCAGGACCCGCTGATGACCCCCGGCAGGGTCACGCCATTATGGAAACGGGAGTGTCCCCAGTTTGCAGCCCTGTGGGCTCAGCTCACATGGAGTCAGGGCAGCCCATCCAGGGGTGCGGCGTGCGAGAGGGAGGCAGGAATTAGCCAGAGCCAGGGCCATGGCTGGACACCCGGCCTGACAAGGCCAAGCTGAGGGGGCGGGTATGTGAGGGAGTATGTAAGAAACTCCTTCACAACACCTTAAAGGATCGGCCACAGCTAACTGCACTGGTCCTCCTTATGTCCCAACCTAGCAAGGGGTTCTGGGCCAGGGAGGATCCCTGCAAACTGGGAAAAGAGACCAGGGCCCAGAGGGATTAGGAGAGCCCCAGGAGAAATAAGGAAGCCTCATCTCCCTTACTTTGCTGGTTGTTCACACATTGGATTTTTCCTCATTTTTCTACTCTCAATCCTTGGTCCTCTTCTTCCTTCTCCTACCATCACGCCCTTTTAGCCTTCCTCTTCCCCATCCCCCATTCTTGAACGATTTTCCCTCCATACACAATCTCCCAATCCCCAATGTTTCTCTCCCCTCCCCTCCTTCTCCTTCCCTCCCACCCACACGAATCACCAGTTCTTCATCCTTCTGACCTCCCTCTATGTCTGTGTCTCGATTTCTCAGTCTAACCCCAGTAACCTATCATAATGCAATCTGTACATTTCCTGTATATAACTTCTATATAACATGTTTTACTGCTTCCTTGTACATTTGTGATGTTAACTATATTCAAACCCTGGTCCCATCCCTCGCCCCCCCCCCCCCCTCTCCTTCCTCCCCCCCATCTCCCCCCACCCTGGCCCCTCCTATATTCCTCTAGTGCTTTTGTTCCCCTAAGATCTCCTTACATTCAGGTCAATACAGTAAAGTGGGGCCGCGGTTACCCTGCTCCTAACCCGCTTTCTACCCACTTTTCGGCCGCGTTAGCCCTTCCTGTGATACACTATCCCCTTTAACCCATTCTTACCTCCTCTTTAAATCACCGTTTA
The DNA here is from genome assembly GCF_901001135.1 of Rhinatrema bivittatum. Taxonomy (NCBI): domain Eukaryota; kingdom Metazoa; phylum Chordata; class Amphibia; order Gymnophiona; family Rhinatrematidae; genus Rhinatrema; species Rhinatrema bivittatum. The sequence continues at coordinate 20,682 of NW_021820291.1, read as the reverse complement.
ACCCCTTCCGCCCGCGGCATGTATATCAGATGTAAACGATCGAATTAGCTATTACCTCCCATATAGTAACGCGCGCCCCGACTATCGCTATCTTTCCCTGCCGTTTTGCCGCGCGTTTAACCTGCTAACTTACCGCCTACCCTTACCCCTGCGTTAGAGGCAGGGGTCAGGGTAGGCGACAAACTTTCCCCCAGCCCTCGCTCACCTGCCCTGGCCACGTCAATGGGTGCTGGTCTCCGGGGCAGCCCCAGTCCTCTCCCCCCTCCTCCCGAAGCAACGAAAGCGGAAAAAAGCGAAAAAGCGAAAAAAAAAAGTAGCAACGAAGTGGACGGTTCTCCTACGCTCGGGATTGCCAGTCCTCTCTCCTCTCCTCCCGAAGCAGGGCGCGTAAAGCAGCCTTGCTTCGGGAGGAGGGGAGAGAGGACTGGCAGTGTAAAGCAACGAAGCGACTTACTCTTCTTGCAGCCCCCCCTCCGGAGACAGACATCAGCGGAGACGGACCGCGGCTCCCCTGCCTCCCGGAGGCAATTGAGCCGCTCAAGGCGTGACGTCACATGACGTGACACCAAACATCGTGACGTCACGCCTTGAGCGGCTCAATTGCACGCACAGGGGCCGCTTTCGCCCGTGCAGGCATCCATCTTCGCGGGCAGCTGCCTCCGGGAGGCAGGGGAGCCGCGGTCCGTCTCCGCTGATGTCTGTCTCCAGAGGGGGGGCTGCAAGAAGAGTAAGTCGCTTCGTTGCTTTACACTGCCAGTCCTCTCTCCCCTCCTCCCGAAGCAAGGCTTTCAAATGACATTTGAAATGACAGGTACCAGCGTGTCCGTGAAGCGTTAGGCCAGCGCACCCAGGATACTGTATAGCGCTCTATACGGTAAAATGGGTTGCTCAGGCCTAACGCTTCACGGACGCTTCTTGGACGCAGCTTGCATTTGCAAGCTATTTACATACAGGATCGAGCGGTAGGTGAGCCGGACTGTGCGTGCGGCAAACGTGGGTGCGCCGGGCACTAACGCAGCTCTTCCTACCGCTCCTTACTGTATCGGCCTGATTACTTGTTCATACAGTTCCTTGTTCCCTGTAAAGCCTGTTGCTAGTTTTGTTCTTTGTAAACCAACGAGATGTTCGCAGCGTACGCCGGTATAGAAATGCTATTAAATAAATAAATAAATAAATAAACATGTCCTTCAGACAATCTCAGACTCCAAGGACTCCTGCTCTCAGCTTCAGGCCTGGCCCTTCTCATCCTCTCTGACTCCGCCTTCCCTCTCCCGCACGGCTCCAGCACTTTGGCGCACCCTTCTCCAGCTCAGAAAATCTTCATGTGGTGCGAATTCTGCAACAAGTCCCTTCAGGCAAAGAGGTCTCGCGTGGTTCCAAGTGCAAAAACTGGGCCTGAGCTGCACCCCGAGAAGCTGCTCTGCTGGCAGGTGCATCCAGCGCCGCTTTCAGCCCAGGGATTGGGGCTGGGCTGGGCGGATGGGTGCCAGAGACCGGGCTGGGTGGAGGGCGGCAGGTCTGGAGGCTCCCTTGTGGCACTGGGATCCTGGGCAATTGCCCTGCTTGCTCCCCCTCCAGCACCAGCCCTTCCCCAAATTTGGTTGCAAGGTCATTTTTGGTTTTCGTCTCAGAATTAAGACTGGAGGGGAGTTTTCAAAGTTTCATTGGCTCATAACCCTGTTGGTTTTAACCATTTTTCTATAATAAATACAGTTTACAATGTTTCTTATTTGTCCTATGTGCACGCCTTGACTAAATAATATGCTCCACAGAGCAGGAATTGTCTCTTTTGTATATCTGTACAGTGCTGTGTACATCTGGTAGTGCTGCAGAAACAGGTAGGAGTAGCAGCAGAAGGGACATATAAGAGCCTGGCAGTTTAACTTTGCTACATGAGCAAGAAAAAGCATGGCTCGGATGTTGGTACAGCACAGGCTAGCCCTGCTCTGAATTTTTCTCTGGAATTTTAGGGCCTGTTTGTCAAAGCAGTTTCCTTGCCTAAAACTCCGGTTTTGTGTATTGCATGCAAATCAGCTGGGGGCCAGTGCACGAGATGGTACATGCAAAACCTGGTTTCATGCAGACTTTTACACGCACTGGGAGTTGGCGTTCCACGAGGTGGAGTTGAGTGGGTGGGGATATGATTTACATGCGTCCTTTTGTAATTTTTGTAAGCACGCGTGTGAGTTACCATGCACAAACGACCCCCTGAATGCAGCAGGCTGTTGAGTGTGTACAATTCCGTGCGTCCCTGACAAATTTAGTGTGCTTAAGTTCACTTTGAAAACCCTCGGTAGTCCGCGGACACATTGTACCGCCTTTACCGCTGTGCGGGGAGTTATAAAATTATCTTCTTAGGGTTGAATTTTCAAACGCATTTACGGGCAAAACCCCTGGCTTTTATGTGCATGAATGGCTGTACTAAAATAGCTCAGGGCTCAGTGCTCCTAAAAGTCTGTGCACAACCTGCTTTAACACAAACCTTTACGTGCACTGGGAGTAGGGTTTTCCGGAGGGTGGAGTCGTGCAGAGATGCAGTTTACGTGTATTTTCGTAGGTACGCGTGTCAGTAAGTTTGCCGTGCCCTGCTTGGAGAGGTGCAATTTTATGGGTGGGCAGCTTCGCACGCACCCGGCCAATGAAGAACGGCTATTCAGAGCAAATCTAAGAGCATAAGATAGCTTGGAAAATCCAGAGTTCAGTCTGCACGTGCAAGGTGCACGCAGATTTTACCGCTCTGCAGGAAGCCGTACATTTGCCCTTCCTGTGTCAAGCCTGCTTGGGTGTCTATGATGAGCTGCCTTAGATTTTCCAGGTGGGTCGCTGTGAAGGAAATGTCTCGTGATTTTAGAAGACCACCCCCTCCCCCAATGACTTTTCACCGCAGTGATATGGAAGTTGCATGAACGATGAATCTCCATGGCTAGCGCCTCCTGGTCAGGTCAAAAGCAGGAATCAGAAATGCATTAGGGTTGTTCAGATTACAGTGAGCCAGAGAAGCCTGGATTAAATCCGTCCCTTGCTAACATGCAAGGGTAAAATTCAGTAAGAGAAAACAGCCTGTATCTTATTTAATTATTTCAAAATATTTCCAGGCCGCTTACCTGACCAAAAACGTACACCCAAAGTGATGTAAAATAAAAGAATAAACTAAAATCCGAGAATGTAAATGAACAAAGGACGATACAAAGAAACAAACAAGACCAGCAAACAGGACTGGGAAATATGGATCCCACTGGCGGTTACACACAGAGCTAAGGGCCGGATTTTAATACCTACGCGCGGGCGTACAATTGTGCGTGCAACCTGGTGCGCACAAATCTACGCCTGATTTTATAACATGCGCGCGGTTATAAAATCCGGGGTCGGCGCGCACAAAGGGGTGCACACTGGTGCACCCCTTTGTGCGCACTGAGCCCTAGAGGAGCCCCGATGGCTTTCCCCGTTCCCTCCGAGGCCACGCCGAAATCAGAGCGGCCACGGAGGGAACTTTCCTTCCGCCCCTCCCCCCACCTTCCCCTCCCTTCCGCCCCCCCAGCCCTACCTAAAACCCCCCCCACCTTTATTTTATAAGTTGCGCCTGCCTCCGGGCAGGCGTAGGTTGCGCACGCCGGCCAACGGCCGGCCCACTATCCCGGGCACAGCGGCCATTTGCCGCTGTGCCTGGAGGCTCCGGCCTTGCCCCTGGACCGCCCCGCCCACGCCCCGTCCTTTTTTTCGAGCCCCAGGTCATACGCGCGTCCCGGGGCTTTACGTGCGCCGCCGGGCCTGTTGAAAATAGGCCCGGCGGCGCGTAGGCTTTGAAAATCTGCCCCTGTGTGTTCATTTTTTTCCTGAAAGGCAGGTAGCTCAATTCTCTCCTAACGTCCAGAGGCAGCTTATTCCAGACCCGATGGAGCACCAATGAAAAAACAGCCCGCATCGCAGTTTAGATTTCTTTTTACATGATAGACCTGAGATGACCACAACAGTCTAGCCGGGGCATACTAACATCATCTCTCCCTTAAGTAGGCAGATCCAGAGCACTGAATATTGGCCTCAGGGTGTCGAGGGGCTCTGGATCTGCCTACTTAAGGGAGAGATGATGTTAGTATGCCCCGGCTAGACTGTTGTGGTCATCTCAGGTCTATCATGTAAAAAGAAATCTAAACTGCGATGCGGGCTGTTTTTCCATTGGTGCTCCATCGGGTCTGGAATAAGCTGCCTCTGGACGTTAGGAGAGAATTGAGCTACCTGCCTTTCAGGAAAAAAATGAACACATAGGGGCAGATTTTCAAAGCCTACGCGTGCCGGGCCTATTTTCAACAGGCCCGGCGGCGCACGTAAAGCCCCGGGATGCGCGTATAAGTGTCAGCAGCTGAATATCCGGCTCCATTCAGTGGTAGCCACTTAGCCAGACAAGTGGTGGGCGATAAGTGGATGTTTCAAGGAGGAGTTGCTTATCCAATTAACTTAGCCGGATAAGAGCAGATATTAAGACTTATCCAGCCAACTAGCAACTTTTACGGGGATATTTAGAAGCATAGCCGTGCTGCTGAATATCCCTTGTAAGTTGGCTGACTAAATCTTCTCTGGCTAGCTTAGTTAACGGGCCATATTTCAATATCTTCCCCTCTCCGCACGAGAACGGGAATCTTACTTCACAACGGGGCTTGTGATGTGTTCAGGCGCTCTTCGCGGACGCCCATGACTCAGTCTCACGGCAACACTCTGGAGACTCTGAAGTCTGCGTGTCAGACAGGCAGAGAGGGCGGGCGTCCACAACGTGGCCTTCTCTCGTGTCAGTAGGAAAGAAGGGCAGGGGGCAAACACAACTTTTCCAGTTGTGAAATGAGCAACATTCAACATCAAACAACGAGGCAGCAAGGGTGGTAATGAAACAGGAGCTAGAGAGGGATAATCCCTTCAATGCACAGGAATCATCCCATCTGGGGGGGGGGGGGGGATCAGACTGATTTCAAAATCTGGCAGCGTGAGGAAAGCGAGTAATGGAAAGCAGGCAGTCAGGCAGGCTGCTCTGCAGAACGTTATTTTCATATGATGCAAAACTTCATTGGAAAAGTAGATCTCATCTGAGAAACTCAAGATGTTTCCTTTTGATTTCCTGCCTTTTAAGTTTTAAAGCAGATTATAACCAAATTAAATATTTTACACAGTATTTAATACTCTAATTGCATATTAAAAGAACACAATTTCTGAGATACATTTCATTTAAACAGCAGTTAATCACAAAATCTAAACCTGTAAGATTTCAACACTTACAGAATCCAGTCCTGCAATCTGCAGTGCTTTGTGTGGCCTTTCATTTTTGTCCTAATGTATATTTTATTTTACCTCCTGTTTTTAAAAACCTACTTCTTGCGTGGGTCCACAGCTGGGCTGGCCATGCTGTAGGCTCACATGCGATGCCTACATGGAGTCCCGTGAATCCGGCATCAATGTCCATTTGACAACTTTTCGTGGTCCCGCTGCACACTAACATTACCCAGGAGTCTGTGTCGCTTTCAGTAATCCTCGCAGGGTCATCCACCTCCATATCCCTGGCACGTCCCTGTCTTGCCAGGCAAAGCTCCCTCAGGTGTTTGTGCCAAATTATTCTGTAGGCTATGGTTTTCTGAGATCTCACCGCCAGCTGCTCCTACGACTCACAGGGGGATGGGTTCTTCTGCCAAGCGAGGACAGATAATCCAGGAAACAATTTACAGAAGCCAGCACATCTGCCTCCACAAAGAAAAATTATACAGGAAAAGGAAGGGTATTTCTACAGCCTCATTACAGCAAAACAGATATTACTACTCTGCGGATGCACGTCGCTGTAGTTCTGTCTTTACTCTGTTCTTTTTCTCTCTCTCTCGTTTGCTTGTCTCAGTCTATGTAACTCTTGTGTTGACGTGCTATGTCCAGCTAGAACTTCTAGTTTCCTTTTCTGTGTCTTGGTAAGCGTGCGCACTTAGCTGTTATCAGACAGTAAAATAGTCCTTTCCACACCCAGTCTTGCTGGCACTGTGGGCTAGAATTCGTGGCTTGTGCGGCTGGTAGACTCTGTGGAAGCTCTCGCTCTCTCTGTCTCTCTGTTCTCCTGGAGTTATTGAGTGCACTCTCTTCCTCGGAGGTGGTCTTCTCCTGGAAAAATAAAATCCCTATTCTTTAAATAAAACAATAGCACAGATCTGTCTAAACTCAAACCTGCAATTCTTCCAAAGATGCACTAATATCTTGCTCCATGTGGTCTCCGCTGGCTAATTGAACTTTTCTTATCTTTGTGGGAAAAATAAAGATTATTATAGTAATTCCTATCTAAAATGTCAGAGAGGGATCAGCAAAGGCTGGATACAGTGATGATCTGAAAGAAATTCACAGTCTCTTGTTTCTTTCATTCCCTCTCTCACTATGTTTGGAGATGTTGTACTCTTGCAAATGTAAATGAATGTTTTTCTTTTCAAAACAAACTTAAATACAATTTCATGCCAAGGTCCCTCGGTATAAGAATGTATGCTCTGAAATGATTAAGTTTCTTTTGTTTATAGCACTGGGTTTCTTTTATCTCCATTGACATTGATAACATATTAATAGGTCTGACTCCAACTTCTTTTTTTTTAACTATTTGTTTATCATTTCACAAATTAAATTACAAGAATTAACTTGCAACAGTAATAGTGACTGATATGAAAAAAGAAACAAAAATAAGAAATAGACAATCCAACAAAAAACCATTTGATCAAAAGTTAATAAGACTACCACAATTAGTAAAGGAAGGACCCAGAAATTGGGAGAACATGAAGATAAAAAGAAAAGATAGCTAAGAAAACTATCCCAAGAGGACTAACTTTCTTCTTCACAAAAGAAAACCATAGAGATTATGATTCCCACCTAATCTAACCCTTATCCAGAGTTGGAGGTACACATATTAATAAGCAAATGAAGATGTAAAGGACCAAAAAAAAAACTTTTCCAGTAGAAAATACAATTATACATTTGTATGGAAAATGCAAAAAGAAATGTGCACCCAAATCTAATCCCTCCTGATGCATATTAAGGAATTCCTTTCTACGTATCTACAAAAGTCAGGAAAAATGTGAATTTTGCAACCCATAAAGGGAATATGCCGTACACGAAAATACAAACGCAAAATCAGATCACAGTCATAACAAGAAGCAAGCGAAACTATAAGTGTGGCCTTATGTTCTTCATCTACTGTAGTGGACTCCAAAATTGCTGAAATGTCTAAGGAAGTCTCATCTTGATTAGAGTCCATCCATCTACCATCTCTACCCACAGGTCCATCTGACCCATCTGATCCCAGGACTTCCTGCATATACTTCTTAAAAGGTTCTGAGGGAGAGGCCATAGAAACAACTGGAAAGTTATGCACATGAAGATTTAAAGATCTCTCAGAAGTTTCCAAGTTCTCTAATTGGCAATGCACTGCAGATCTACAGTATCTTGAACCACTGTATCTTACACTATATATATATATAATTCCCCCACATTGAGTTTTAAAGCATTAAATTGCTTCAAGTGACCAGTCTCTTGAGCTTGTATTCGTGCAGAGAAAACATTCATAATGGATGAAAGGGAAGTTAAGGACTGTTCCATCAAGGAAAGAATACTCCATATGTTATTGAGAGTTATAGGAGAAGGTTTAGGCATGGGAAGGCCTAAAGCTGGAACAGTTGCAGAAGCCCCGGATTTAATTTCTGAAAATGCGGAGCGAAAAGATATAACTGCCCTGCTGGCTGAGAGTAAACTTCCTAACTCTCCAGAAGCCTCTCTCTCGCTTCTAGCCATCTGCAAAGATCCAGCATTACCTCCCACAATGTTCTTCGATGCTCCATCAATCCCTCCTGCCAGCATCCAGGCAACTTCCATCCCTACTCGCACCAGCAGGCATCAACGCCTTCATCAAGAGAGTGTGGAGATGGGAAGAACTCTCATCGGTGCTCAGCGCTGGCCTTGTTGCGATCCCCCCTGCTGCTGCGCTGCAGGAGGTCTCTTACCTTCCTCCAGAGGCCGCTCTGAAGCCAGGGCCTCGCCTGCGCATCATCCAGGACTTGCTCCAGGGCCTGAGAGGCCTAGCTGCTCCTGAGGCATGCCGGTGGCTTGCAGCCTCAGTGTTTGGACTTCCTGTTGGGCGACGCCCTTCCCTAGGGGCTGGCCCGCAGCTCTCTACCCTAGTTATAGGACCAGCGGTGGGCGGTCCTGGCAAGCTCCTCCCAGGGAGTTGCCTTCTACCTCCGGTATTTAAGGACTTTCTGTTCACTGTGTCTTGGCCTTGGATCTAAGCATTACAGTCGCCTGTAACCTAGCTGATCCAGGTCCTCCATGTTTGATGGCGCCTTGTCCTGTCTCTGCTTGCTGTTCCTGATGTCCAGTGTCTCTGCCTTGATGCCTGTCTCTGACCCTGCCTAGATGTTTGTTCCTGTGCCTGCCAGCCGTAAGGGCTTCGGATGTGAGTTTCCCAGCATCGGAGTCCTGTTCGCCTGGGTCTTCCCCGCGCCCTCCTTCTCAGCGTGGTCCGCGACCAGCCTCCCAGGGCTGTGTAGGGCGCGTCTGGGACAGGGTGGTCCGTGACTCAGTCCCACGGGTGGGCTGAGTAGGGCGCCCTGATGGACAGTGCAATGTTCCCGTCCAGCCTTGTCTCCAGTGTCTGCTTCAGCCCGTACCCTGATGTCTTCCTCTGCCAGCCGAGGGGGCTTCGGATGTGAGTATCCCAGCATCGGAGTTCCCGCTCGCCTGGATCCTTCTAGTGTCTCGCTTCAGCCCTTGTCCTGATGTCTCCGTCTGCTTCAGCCTGCTTCTGCCCCGTCTGATGTCTTCTGTTTAAGGACTCTGTCTGCCCTCGCCTCTGTCCGGCCTGCTGCCCATTGCCGTTCCCTGCGGCAGGTCCGAAAGGGCCGGGAACAGTCGGAGGACCGTTCATTAGTCAACTTCCCCGTGTTGGCTACCATGGGCATGCAGGTCCGGCTGAGGGCCGGACTTCCTGCTTCTGTTCCTGCCTGCCTGGCTCACCATGCCTGCTCAGCTCACCTCCCACGGTGTGGCCTTGGGCTCCTCCTGGGGTCCTGCCGTGGCCCAAGGGCTCACCACCCGCCCGAGACGACCGCGCCCGCGCGCGCTCGTAACAGGCCTCAAGCCATTGTGATGCTTCCTCATCTGCAGAGGCAACAAAGACCTGCCCCGGAGTGAAAGAAGAGGAGAGAAAATGCTCCAAAATCAATTGATGCCTGAAGGGACTCTGCAGGTAAGAAGAGGTAATTCTCTTCAGCTTAGCCTTCCGCTTCACCATGACCGAAACAGTCAGAAGCAAAAACAAATAGAAAGTATTTTTTAGCTCTTCGCAACGCATCCTCAGATGGTGCCATATTTGCGGGTTCTTATTATTCACAGAAACTTTCAAAATCCTTCAATTATTTCAAAACGTTGAAATAAACTAGTTCTGAATATGAGATTGCTCAGTCAGACTTAACACAGTAATTGTAAATACCCCAAACTTTCACTCAGACTTAATCCAGAATCTGGTACCATTCAGTATTTTTCTTAATATTGGTACTATTGTAGGACAGTCCAGCAATATTATCATCGTTCTTTTAGAGGAAAGATTTCTGGCTTACTTTAACTCCAACTTCACAGTCTACAAGTATCAATCTTTTATGCACAACATTTTCTTTCCTACTCTGCTAGGCTGAGTCTAATTCTGCATCTCATCAGTTTTTGGCAACATTAACTGACACTATCCTGTGTCTTACCTTGGCAGATTCAATTTACAACTCTTTAAAATACCAATGTCTGATCGGTAAGGAAGAATAACGGTTCTAGGGATGCCTTTCTGTTTAAATGTTTCCTAATTATGTCTCCCTAGTATGCAATACCCCCCCCCCCCCCCCTTTAGCTAGTGGTCTAACGGGTATTAATAGTAGAAGAGATTGTTATGTTGTAATGTTTACTTGAAATGATTTCCTGTTTCTCTGTAATACCAAATTTCTGTTTTCAAAGTGGATACTTTGTATGTTTATTTGAAAATTAATAAATAAATAATTGGGAAAAAAAATACTTCGTTCACACCATGACATTCACATACAAGTGTGCTAAAATGACCCCTCTGTGTTTTTAAGCTTTAAATTGGCACTAGCAGTCTCTGTGATAGAGAAGCTGCAAGCACATCTGCTGAGCCACACCCATGGGTGTTCCTCTTCAACTGACTTTTTCTGCTCAAGCGGTACCTACTACTACTACTACTTAACATTTCTACAGTGCTACACAAATCTCTGCTCTCTCTCTGATGTCATTAGGAAATAGTCCCAGGGGGTGCTTTAAGCTGGTACGTAGGGTAAAATAGACTAACACCTTTCAGCTTCAGGTGACAATAAAGGATAAGAAATGTTATTGCACTTTACATTAGTCATATGGACCCCAAATACTTTAAACTGGACAAATCACTATCTGAATTGCAGTGTTCTTTCGCCAACCGCTTCACATTGACTCGGCTTAGTTGGCTCCCTCAGGAAGACGTTTGGAGTGTGGTCAAATCCTGCTTCACGGTGACTGGAGAGAATAAAATCCTGAACTGGATTAGCAAAAATTACTTGAGCGGAGTCAAATTTTACAATAAAACTAAATGTCACATTATTTTTCTCTCAGATTTTGTAGAACAGCTCTTTTTAAAGTGCTATATGAAATTTTGGTATTTTAAACCATTTCATTGCCCAGATTTATGCCAAATATGCAGCAAAATTGCTGGTCACCAAATTTCCATTTCTTTGACTTTTTTTGTTCCAAACAAATCAGAGGTGCATCGTGTCTCTTCTAGGTTATTTTCACCATTGAATTGTTTTTCTGGAATCATGGGTGTTTTTGCCCCTTACAAACCCTTGAAGACCCCATCTGACTCCAGGTTAGAGGCTTAGGATACCCTCTCACATGTTCCCTATATTTATTTTGTTTTATTTTGGGTTATTTTGAATGTTTTAAATGCTTTTATTGCCTTGGCCCTGCTGAAACTTCCGAAGGACCCTCCACGGGTTTCCCCCTGACCTCAGTTTGGGTTTTTTTTTAAATTATAGTATTTTTTTAACTTTTTATCCCAGCCAGGGTTCTCTTCCGCGGGACTGGAAGTGATGTCATCGGAAGCACGGGCCAACTTCCTGCAGCGCTGCGGAGCTTGCCTCCTGGAAGCCCTGGATGCTGGAATCAGCTTCTCCACCAGCAGTGGCAGATTTCCCAGGGCAAATGAAAGTAAACCGCGCCAGCCCTGCTCCTCCTGCGATTGCAGGGAGCAGCAGCCGCCCTCTCCTGGAGCCGGGCGGTGGGGACAGCAGCTCTCCAGGCTCAGTTCAGCAGCCCAGTAAGACCAGCATCGCTATCACAGCCATGGTAGCCCCAAAAGAGCAGTCTCCCTAGCACTACCCACCAGCTAAAAATAAAATAGATTTCTAGAAACCCCCCCCCCCCTTCCCCGATCCCCCTTTTTCTTCTGGTTACATTTCCAACAGTGCAATGTAATGTGGCAGATGCTACAAAATTATGTCTCTGGAACCATCTTTCTGGCACAAACTGATACAGGACGGCATATGAAATGACACGAGCATCTTTGATTAGTGCATAGTTTGTGATGAAAGGACTCTGGTACCACTTTTTACAATGTTAATGTCTCCTCGCATTAAGCAGACATGCAATTTTGATACTGGAATAAGATGCAACACATGTCTTAGTAATTGTTATCTCGGGTGTTTATAAGTCACCATTCCCTGATCTTCCCACCAAAGACGTTACCTTTATTTATAGAGGGCGACGTATAACGGCCCACGTAAGTCTGAAGTCCACATGTAGAAAGTACACGCGGCCGTTAGCCCCAATTTTCAAAGCCAACTTACATTGATAATGTGTGGCATACGCACGCACGTTTACGCTTTCTTGGCAGCCAGTATAAACATGAACGCGGACATTTACACACATACTTTAAAAAAAAAAAAAAGAAATGTGCGATTAAATGATTTCCAAGCTCCCACTCCCCAGAAGGCCTTTTTCAAGTATGCGTAAAAGCTTGTGCACCATCCCTGGGGTAGATTTCAAAAAGGCCATTTATGTGCAAATAACCACCACATCTTTCCCTCCTCACTGCTTTTGAGAATTACCCACCTACAGCAGAACTGGGAGACGAGACCAGCAATGGAACCTCTCATCTTATTATTCAGTGTTAAGACATAACTGTCTCTGTACAATGTTGTCATTATCGTACTGCTCACAATATGCAAATCATGCTATGGTCAGTAGATACGTCACTGAGGTAGGTATCGCAAAACAGCAACTGTTCAAAGAAATTTAATTCTCAAAGCCAAGTGGTGACAATCAAGGGCAGAATCAAACAATGGAAGTGGGGTCCCTCGGTGTGCTACATTGTGGGGTTCATGGGGGGAGAACTTGACTTCCTAGGCCCTGGTCATAGACATGCCCATGGTGACTAACAATCCTTCTGCTCTCACGGCGCTCCTGAACGAGTGCAAGGCTGATGCTGGAGGGGACCAAAAGACACAGAACAATTAGAAAAAAACAAAACAACCAACCCTCACCACTCTCGCTCCTTTCTTACTGTTCCTAAAACCAAGAGTTAAAGAAAGTCTTTGAGTCCAACACTACATTTTACTTCAGTTTGCAAATCAAAATCCAAGCCAGGATGGTGAATATCGAAAATAGCAGGAGGAAAATAAGAGTCAAAAATGGCATAGTCCCTGTCTCCACGCCACCTCGCCTCCTTGTGAAAAATCTGTACCTCCTGAATTTACCCAGTTCAACGTGAGTCACATTGATGACATCCATAAGAAAAGCACAAGCGAACAGAACAAACCGTCACGTAAACTCGAATAGAAACAATTCCTACAGTCAAAATCTTTGAGACAACGCGGCATAACCGGAAGGATACTCTTCTCTGTGTCCAGTTATTTCATTCTGTTCTCTCATTTTCACTCTTTTATGTACAATTTAAGTTGTTTGAATGATAAGTTGCTCTTTTATTGTCGGCTTGTGAATCATTAGTGAGGGGTGACTTTTTTCTTCTGCTTTTTGGTAACTCTTGTGGATATACTGTCCCAAAATGGCCTCTGTCTTTGAGATTCCTCTTCCAAAACAGAGCAGGTTAACCTGAATATTTATAAGACTGTTTTTGGTGGAAAGAGAAGGAGACTCAAAGTCACAAAGCCTGGACTGTGAAAGAATGAAAACCACCAACTGAAGCCTATAGCGTAGGCATTTCAGTACTGAATACTCAGAATTCATGGGATACAAAGTCAGAGTAAACATCCACAATAATACGCCATCCGGTGCCTAAAGGGTTAAAATACCACTCTCAGTCTTTACTTGAACAGCAATTAAATCTCCCAATCCTCCCATAGCACACATGAGCAGAATCAGATCCGTTCACTCCCATTATATTTCCCCCATTTCTTGTCACCTCTTCTGGGGCATGGACTGTATCTCCCCAAATACCCCTACGGTCACTCACATCCGACCCCAAGAGTTACTGGCAACATCATGACCTCAGGAGCCTCTTTTCTTTCTTCCTGGGCCTCTCTCAGACATTGTGCAGGTTCTCCTGCTCTCCTCCACACTCCAGTTCTCCCCTCATTCCACACCACCCCTTCCTCTCCTCCCTCAGGCACTCTCTTGCTCGGACCTCATCCAGTTCCTCAAGGAGAGGAATCTCCACCTCTCTGCTCCATGGCCTCGGACCTCTTCCCTTCAGGAGAAAAGCCCCTGCAGGGCTCTCTCCATACTGGAGGGGTTACTGGGCCCCTCCAGCCCATGGGTCGGCTACTCCAGGGAAACTACATCTGAAGGTCCCTCTCTCCCAAACTCTCCCAGCAAAATAACCCAGGTATTAAAGTTTTCCCAGGGCACCTCCCAACCAACCAAGAACTCCCATTACTTTTAAGAGGATACCACATCACTCAAAACACCAATATCTCAATAACTACATTCCATTAATGTATTTATATTCCGCTTTTCAGCACTTCAAAGTGGATCACATTCAGGTACTGTAGGTATTTCCCTATCCCCAGAGGGCTCACAATCTAAGTTGGTACCTGAGATAATGGAGGGTGAAGTGACTTGCCCAGGGTCACATGGAGCAGCAGTGGTGTTTGAGCCCTGGTTTCCATGCTTCGTAGCCCGCTGCCACCTCATCCAGTGGTCTCTCGGCAGTAATACAGGTCCAACCATCCAAACATTTCTCCAGCACCATCAGGCCATAGAAACTCATGGGTCATCCTACCCAACAAATCTGGTACCACCAGAAGAGAAAAAGACACAAATCTGGAGTCGTCCCACACAGGAAAGAGGCTGTGCAGAAAAGGGTGCATTGTTATTTCGGTGCCTTTGCCCCCGTTGATGATAAATTCAGTCCAAAACAATGTGCAATTGTAAATTATACCTGTAAGGACCCTTTGCGATATATACACTTTTATTTCCATATGTTATTATATTCTACTTATTTTGCTTTTCCAAGCTTAAAAGACTGAATCAATTTCATAGAGACAGGCAATTAACTTCTCCTACAGATATATCCTGTGAGATAGGAAATTGAGGGAGGGGCTAGAAAGGGTCAGTAAGATGAATCTGAGTTTAACTGCTCCAGATATCACACAAAATTATATTCTAGCAGGATATGATTTGCTAATGTGGAACAAGCAAGAACCTGAGACTTCCCTCTCTCTCTCGCACACATTCTCATCCACCCTTGCACACAGGCTCCCTCTCTCACACACCCTCAGCCCCAGACACACACACACTCACACTCCCAGTTTCTTACTCATAAGAACATAAGAACATGCCATGCTGGGTCAGACCCAAGGGTCCATCAAGCCCAGCATCCTGTTTCCAACAGAGGCCAAAACCAGGCCACAAGAACCTGGCAAGTACCCAAACACCAAGAAAATCCCATGCTGCTGATGCAATTAATAGCAGTGACTATTCCCTAACAGGCCTGCTATTGGACACGCATTTTCCCTTACCCCTTATTCAGTAAGGGGAGGAAAATGCGCGTCCAACCCGCAGCACCTGATAGCGCCCTCAACATGCAAATGCATGTTGATGACCCTATTAAGTATGTGCGCGGGATACAGAAAGCTGCACATTTTACTTTCAGAAATTAGTGCCTACCCAAAGGTCGGCGCTAATTTCTTCCGGCACCAGGAAAGTGCATAGAAAAGCAGTAAAAACTGCTTTTCTGTGCACCCTTCGACTTAATATCATGGCGATATTAAGTCGGAGGTCCCGAAGAGTAAAAAAAGTAAAAAAAAAAAAAGGTGAATTCGGCCTGCGGCTGTCGGGCCGAAAACCGGACGCTCAATTTTGCCGGCGTCCGGTTTCAGAGCCCGTAGCTGTCAGCGGGCTCGAGAACCGACGCCGGCAAAATTGAGCGTCGGCTGTCAAACCCGCTGACAGCCGCCGCTCCTGTCAAAAAGGAGGCGCTAGGGACGCGCTAGTGTCCCTAGCGCCTCCTTTTCCCCGTTTCTACCACGCCACCTAATTTGAATACTGCATCGCGCGCACCGGCGAGGGGCCGGTGCGCGTGCCGGGAGAGCGGGCATTCGTCCGCTCTCCCGCGGACTTTACTGAATCGGCCTGTAAGTAAACTTGATTAATAGCAGGTAATGGACTTCTCCTCCAAGAACTTATCCAATCCTTTTTTAAACACAGCTACACTAACTGCACTAACCACATCCTCTGGCAACAAATTCCAAAGTTTAATTGTGCGTTGAGTAAAAAAGAACTTTCTCCGATTAGTTTTAAATGTGCCCCATGCTAACTTCATGGAGTGCCCCCTAGTCTTTCTATTATCCGAAAGAGTAAATAACCAATTCACATCTACCCGTTCTAGACCTCTCATGATTTTAAACACCTCTATCATATCCCCCCTCAGTCGTCTCTTCTCCAAGCTGAAAAGTCCTAACCTCTTTAGTCTTTCCTCATAGGGGAGCTGTTCCATTCCCTTTATCATTTTGGTAGCCCTTCTCTGTACCTTCTCCATCGCAATTATATCTTTTTTGAGATGCGGCGACCAGAATTGTACACAATATTCAAGGTGCGGTCTCACCATGGAGCGATACAGAGGCATTATGACATTTTCCGTTTTATTCACCATTCCTTTCCTAATAATTCCCAACATTCTGTTTGCTTTTTTGACTGCCGCAGCACACTGTACCGACGATTTCAATGTGTTATCCACTATGACACCTAGATCTCTTTCTTGGGTTGTAGCACCTAATATGGAACCCAACATTGTGTAATTATAGCATGGGTTATTTTTCCCTATATGCATCACCTTGCACTTATCCACATTAAATTTCATCTGCCATTTGGATGCCCAATTTTCCAATCTCACAAGGTCTTCCTGCAATTTATCACAATCTGCTTGTGATTTAACTACTCTGAACAATTTTGTGTCATCTGCAAATTTGATTATCTCACTCGTCGTATTTCTTTCCAAATCATTTATAAATATATTGAACAGTAAGGGTCCCAATACAGATCCCTGAGGCACTCCACTGTCCACTCCCTTCCACTGAGAAAATTGCCCATTTAATCCTACTCTCTGTTTCCTGTCTTTTAGCCAGTTTGCAATCCACGAAAGGACATCGCCACCTATCCCATGACTTTTTACTTTTCCTAGAAGCCTCTCATGAGGAACTTTGTCAAACGCCTTCTGAAAATCCAAGTATACTATATCTACCGGTTCACCCTTATCCACATGTTTATTAATTCCTTCAAAAAAGTGAAGCAGATTTGTGAGGCAAGACTTGCCCTGGGTAAAGCCATGCTGACTTTGTTCCATTAAACCATGTCTTTCTATATGTTCTGTGATTTTGATGTTTAGAACACTTTCCACTATTTTTCCTGGCACTGAAGTCAGGCTAACCGGTCTGTAGTTTCCCGGATCGCCCCTTGAGCCCTTTTTAAATATTGGGGTTACATTTGCTATCCTCCAGTCTTCAGGTACAATGGATGATTTTAATGATAAGTTGCAAATTTTTACTAATAGGTCTGAAATTTCATTTTTTAGTTCCTTCAGAATTCTGGGGTGTATACCATCCGGTCCAGGTGATTTACTACTCTTCAGTTTGTCAATCAGGCCTACCACATCTTCTAGGTTCACCGTGATTTGATTCAGTCCATCTGAATCATTACCCATGAAAACCTTCTCCAATACGGGTACCTCCCCAACATCCTCTTCAGTAAACACCGAAGCAAAGAAATCATTTAATCTTTCCGCGATGGCCTTCCACTGCAAGCGGGATGGGCTCTGCTTGCAGCCAACTGGGCCTCCTGCCACGAGTGGGATGGGCTCCGCTTGGGCTTCCATCTTCTGCCGTGAGCGGGATGGGCTCTGTTCTCGGCCTGCCAGATATCACTGCTCCTCAGCCGCGAGTGTGACGGACATCGCTCGTGGCCCACTGGACCTACTTCTGCCACGAGTGGGATGGGCTCCTCTCACACTTGCTAGGCCTTCATTATTCTGCCTTGAGAAGGATGGGCTCCGCTCGCGGCTTGCCAGATGTCACCGCTCTGCCAGTGGCCTGGGGTCAGGGCCTCTCAGTGGCGCCACCTGGCAACTCTCCTGTCACTTCTGGCACGCATGGTCTACAGCTGAGGCCTGAACCATGTGCTGCAGGAGTTACAGAAGAGGCGCTGCGCTGACATTGGCAGTAGGGATGGTGCTCACTTAATTGAGAAGGTTTTCAAGCTGGGTGGACTGCAGCTGGATTGAAGGGGTAAACTCCGCACATTTTCCAGACATTTTAGCCCTCCTTCTGGCATCCGGACATCTCCTGAAACATCTGTACTGCCTGGAGAAAAGCCGGACATTTGGCAACCCTTCCTGCTAATGGTCAGCTTTAAGGTTAGAACGCCATATTTCCAGATGTTGTCTGGAAAAGAAGGGAAAATTAGTGATCAGCAGCTGAAGGAACTAATGATAAAGAGCCCCATCCAACAAAGGACTGAGGAAGGTGATGACAATTGTTAAATCTTCTATAAAGTGAGAGAATATACAGGTTATTAACCTCCCCGAATAACATTTATACCGGGTGTCTTTAGTTCCGTGACAGAGAGAGAGAGAGAGAGTGATATTGTGCTGTATAATTAAACTGGAAGATGGTTAAAATGCAACTTTATACTCTGTTATTGTTTGGAAAACTCTGCTAAAAAACCTGGGTGCTTTCTTATCTACTTTGAGCTTGTTCGCCTGCCTTTCCCAGTAGTTCACACAATTATTCTGCAGAAATGTCATCAATCTGTCTGACAAAAGGGTAAAACAGAAACGGAGATGATGACTCTTGGTCTCCTCAGTGCGCCTTGGTCTTCACGGAAGACTCGTGACGTCTCGAAGCAGAACTGCGAGCTGCCCGCAAATGACTCCGAACGCGATCATCATTTGTTTCTGATAGAGCTCTCTGGAAGTTAGCGTCGCCCGCTGACACCACAGATCAGCCTGGGTAAAAGGACCACGAGATTAATGCAGCGTGTGGTGGGGCATCTGTAAAGTAAGACCTGCCGCGCAGAAGCAAAGGGTGAAAAGCGAACAGGACGATCAGAAAGACAGAGCAAGTTAAAAAAAAAGAAAAAAAGCACCCAGCAAGGGTATTCATAAACCCTACTGCAGTTCTTGTGATCTTACCTTCGGTTTTACTTTCCACCTTTCTGCCAGAGGACTCAGAGAGGGTTCTTGGCCTGGGATCTGCAGAATCCCGAACCACAGGAAACTAAAGTCTGTGGCGGGTTTCAATCACTGTTAGCCCCCACGTTTCTATTCAAGGAAGGAGAAGGAACTGGAGACTTCTGAATGAGGCCCTCTCTCCTCTCAGCGGCGGCCTCCAGTTCCCCCACTGAATCGGACGGAGAAACCTTTACATAGGAGCAGCAGTCAGTTCCTGCAGCTTAATGAGTTGTGCATGCAAAAAATTAGCATATACACGTGAAAGCAGCTTGCACCAGCGTAAATGCTACGGTATTTCAGACACAAACCAGAGGTGGTCTGGGGCATTCCTGCGCCGGTCGAGAGTTACGGACATAAGTTGCTATTTTATAAGAGATTTACATGAGTACATGTGGCAAATTATTCCTGCAATTTTACAGCTGCTAATTAACTAGCGCCCTTGATATCACACTCACCTGCTGTCCGCTGTCGTCGGCTGGGAGGACTGAGTGAACTGTGGAGAGGTCAGGGTGAAGGACGAGGAGGGTCTGGATGGCATGGAGAAGGGACTGGGGGAACTGGTGGAGGTATCAGCAACCTGGCGATGTCAATTACCAGTGCATGTTTTAAAATATACCGACTTCTGGGTATAAATCAGGGTTTTAAGCAAGCAAGTCCTTTTTTTTTTTTTCTTTTGCGTGTGAAATATACGCGTGCATATGTTTATAAAACAGGTAGGAAAGGTCCGTGCTTTCAATGCAATGCTGATATTCATGTGTAACAAAATATATGCCTGTGTATGTTGGAGGTTAGACATACATGTATTTTATAATCTGTGCGTGCAGGTTATACAATACTGTAGTAGATCTCTGCATGCCTATATATATATATTATATATATATGTACAGTATATGGGGCTGCGTGGGAGTTGTTGGAAAGTTACCCTCTTTGGGAGCCATGACGTAATGCGCCTCTCACCAGATCTCCCGTGGCACCCAAGCAGCCATCGCTCTTGCTTCTCTGTGCTGGCCGAGGGGTGCCCTGAATTAACGGTGCCCTGCTTCAGGCCTGAGGTGGCACTAGTACAAAGGCAGACCAAGTTCCCCTTTTTTTCCTTAAAGAGCACAGCACAAAGCAGCTGAGGGGCGGTGAAGGAGCCAGGCTGGAGCAGGCACCCGCCAGCCGCTCGGCACAGATGAAAGCCGTCTGGCCGGCAGCTACAGGGTCGTCCCCCCCCCCCGACAAGATGGCACAATTAGTATCTGGGGTCCTATTACACAGGATTATAAAACTCTTTGGGAAGGGTAGGGTAGATCTTCTATGAAGTATAATTGCATTGCTCTATAATAAGCATCGCCCTCCGCACTCATTTATAACAGTCATGATTTAGCAAGCGGGACAGAGAGGTCATTTAAGGTTCTTATTACAAGGAAAAATAAAACCATAAGAAGCAGCAGAGCGCCCTTGGACGCTTTGTGGAATGCTTGTTCCCCGAAGAAATGTTAAGCTCAGGTGCCCATGAAGTCATAATCCTTTGGCAGCGATGTTTTGGCTGCTGGTCTGAGATGTGCAAACTGTAGACAGCTCGGACCGTGGTGGCAGAGGAGTCCAGAGGGAGCATGGAATCAGCTCAGGCTTAAAAATAGAAAACGGAGGAGAGAGATCGCTAGGCTCAGAGGCCACAACTTACCCATATTCTTTTTGGAGAGTTAAAAAGCCAGAAAAAACTCGAATAGCTGCTGTCAAAAAAGCAGATATTTTGGAAATATATTTTTTTTAAAAGTTCTTGGCATGGCCTGAGCAAACATATTTGGAGTGAACAAGGGAAGGACTCGCTATAGATGCTCCCTTAACTTCCCCCCTTTCTGCCTGCAAACACGCCCTCTTTGCCCACAAACGCTCTTTCATACAAACGGCAAACGTTCATTCACGTTTTCTTACATTGGAAATATTTGCACATACTGAGATACATGAGCGCACTCTCCAAGCTGGACTAT